>NC_041381.1:506040100-506061591 GCF_002162155.2 Triticum dicoccoides | reverse complement strand
GGACGCGCGGGCGCAGGGCGGCGCCGAATGGGCTCAGCGGGCCCGCTCCGGGCCAAGCGGGCCGGCGGCGCGGGAGGCGGAGGCGGACCACGTGGCAGTTGCCGGTTGGCTGCGGCGGCGGGGCGGACGTGTCTGGCGAGGGAGCGACATGTCCGGCGGCGCGAGGGGAGCGGGGCTAGGTTTGGACCCGAAAGTGGAGGGGGAGGGGCGTTTTTATAGGTAGAGGGAGCTAGGGGAGTTCAAATGGGGTGCGGTTTTCGCCCACACGGTCATGATCCAACGACTGAGAGCATGGAGGGGGTTTGGATGGGCTCACGGGCTGTGGTGAAGAGGGGCTGGGCTGCAAAGAGAGAGGGGTTTCGGCCTGCGGTTAACCGTTGGGGCATCAAACGACCTCCAAATGGAACAAAATTTGACGGCCGGTCTATCGGTGATATACCGAGGCCACTCGGCAAATCTCGGTCCATTCCGAGAACGTTTTTAACCCGCTCATGAAACAAGGTCTGAGAGGTGCGACGGGCGCGTGCGAGTGTGGTTGTGCTCAGAACCGACAACGGAGAGAACCGGGGGAACCCGAACGGATGCAAGTTTTGAAAAACATGCAGACGAAATGCAGATGATGACATGGAAAATTGCAACACGCAAGCAATGACATGGCAACGGCGACGAATAACTGGAAGACACCTGGCGCATCGGATCCGGGGCGTTACAAATGCCCTGTTTCCTTTGGATTCTCCTTGTCCAGAATCTCGAGTGTCGAAAATGATACCTGGTTGATGAGAGTGGGTGAGATGGGACAAAAAAGATAAAAAGGATAGAGCAAAGCATGAATAAAACCACATTGTCATTTTTTTTCTTACTGATTCACATCTACTTAGCCTCCTGGTTTTGTTGTCAAAATTCTTGTCTATGTCCTTCCTTGTGAAACTATTGTTCTGGAAGAATGTCTAGTAGATGTTGTCGAAAAAGAAGAGAAAGTGGTAACATATTAGTTGTTGTGCTTCTAGAATAAAAAACAAAAAATAAGATCACAAAAAAGGGATAGGGGGGATTCTTACAGCTACTCATAGTGGCATTAATCTCTTCTTTGGCCTCATCCCTGCTTCACTCAATGCAATAATTGCAATCTCGGCCACCATGTTGTCCATCTTCTGTCCAGGTGCCATCAATTGTGCAAGTTCATTGCAGCTGATGTAGAGCGCATCATAGTTTATGATTGGCTTTCTGTGTTGAATTTTGGCATATACAAATAAAACAGAAAAAAAAATGTTAGCTCGTGTATTGAAACGAAGCAATTAAAAAAGAAACCCCAAAAAACCAAGCCTAAAAGAAAAGATTGCATTTCCTTACTTAGTGTCGGCTTGCGTTGTGTGGGTCACACTATACTGGCACACAACATCGTAGATGTCGCTGAAGGAAATATGCCCTAGAGGCAATAATAAAGTTATTTTTTATTTCCTTATTTCATGATAAATGTTTATTATTCATGCTAGAATTGTATTAACCAGAAACATAATACATGTGTGAATACATAGACAAACATAGTGTCACTAGTATGCCTCTACTTGACTAGCTCATGAATCAAAGATAGTTAAGTTTCCTAGCCATGGACAAAAGAGTTGTCATTTGATTAACGGGATCACATCATTAGGAGAATGATGTGATTGACTTGACCCATTCCGTTAGCTTAGCACACAATCGTTTAGTATGTTGCTACTGCTTTCTTCATGACTTATACATGTTCCTGTGACTATGAGATTATGCAACTCCCATTTACCAGAGGAACACTTTGTGTGCTACCAAACGTCACAACGTAACTGGGTGATTATAAAGGTGCTCTACAGGTGTCTCCGAAGGTACATGTTGGGTTGGCGTATTTCGAGATTAGGTTTTGTCACTCCGATTGTCGGAGAGGTATCTTTGGGCCCTCTCGATAATACACATCACTTAAGCCTTGCAAGCATTGCAACTAATGAGTTAGTTGTGGGATGATGTATTACGGAACGAGTAAAGAGACTTGCCGGTAACGAGATTGAACTAGGTATTGGATACCGACGATCGAATCTCGGGCAAGTAACATACCGATGACAAAGGGAACAACGTATGTTGTTATGCGGTTTGACCGATAAAGATCTTCGTAGAATATGTAGGAGCCAATATGAACATCCAGGTTCCACTATTGGTTATTGACCGGAAACAGTTCTAGGTCATGTCTACATAGTTCTCGAACCCGTAGGGTCCACACGCCTAAGGTTTCGATGACAGTTATATTATGAGTTTATGAGTTTTGATGTACCGAAGGAGTTCGGAGTCCCGGATGAGATCGGGGACATGACGAGGAGTCTCGAAATGGTCGAGACGTAAAGATCGATATATTGGACGACTATATTCGGAATTCGGAAAGGTTCCGAGTGATTCGGGTATTTTTCAGAGTACCGGAGAGTTACGGGAATTCGCCGGGAGAAGTATTGGGCCTTATTGGGCCATACGGGAAAGAGAGAGGGGCTGCCTAGGGCAGGCCGCGCGCCCCCCCCAAGGCCTAGTCCGAATTGGACTAGGGGGAGGGGCCGCACCCCCTCCTTCCTTCCCTTCTCTCTTCCCTTTCCTTCTCTCCTACTCCTACTACATGGAAGGTCTCCTAGTTGGACTAGGAAAGGAGGGTGTCCTACTCCCGGTGGGAGTAGGACTCCTCCCTGGCGCGCCCTCCCTTGGCCGGCCACCTCCTCCTTCCTTGATCCTTTATATACGGGGGTAGGGGGGCACCCCATGACACACAAGTTGATCTACGGATCGTTCCTTAGCCGTGTGCGTTGCCCTCCTCCACCATATTCCACCTCGATCATATCGTCGCGGAGTTTAGGCGAAGCCCTGCACCGGTAGAACATCATCATCGTCACCATGCCGTCGTGCTGACGGAACTCATCCCCGACGCTTTGCTGGATTGGAGCCCGGGGGACGACATCGAGCTGAACGTGTGCTGAACACGGAGGTGCCGTACGTTCGGTGCTTGGATCGGTCGGATCGTAAAGACGTACGACTACATCAACCGCGTTGTCATAACGCTTCCGCTTACGGTCTACGAGGGTACGTGGACAACACTCTCCCCTCTTGTTGCTATGCCATCACCATGATCTTGCGTGTGCGTAGGAAATTTTTGAAATTACTACGTTCCCCAACAGTGGCATCCGAGCCTAGGTTTTATGGTTTGATGTTATATGCACGAGTAGAACACAAATGAGTTGTGGGCGATATAAGTCATACTGCTTACCAGCATGTCATACTTTGGTTTGGCGGTATTGTTGGATGAAGCGGCCCGGACCGACATTACGCGTACGCTTACGCGAGACTGGTTTTACCGCCGTGCTTTGCACACAGGTGACTAGCGGGTGTCAGTTTCTCCAACTTTAGTTGAACCGAGTGTGGCTACGCCCGATCCTTGCGAAGGTTAAAACAGCATCAACTTGACAAACTATCGTTGTGGTTTTGATGCGTAGGTGAGATTGGTTCTTGCTTAAGCCCGTAGCAGCCACGTAAAACTTGCAACAACAAAGTAGAGGACGTCTAACTTGTTTTTGCAGGGCATGTTGTGATGTGATATGGCCAAGACATGATGCTATATTTTATTGTATGAGATGATCATGTTTTGTAACCGAAGTTATCGGCAACTGGCAGGAGCCATATGGTTGTCGCTTTATTGTATGAAATGCAAACGCCCTGTAATTGCTTTACTTTATCACTAAGCTGTAGTGATAGTCATAGAAGCAATAGATGGCGTAAACGACAAACGATGCTACGATGGAGATCAAGGTGTCGCGCCGGTGACGATGGTGACCATGATGGTGCTTCGGAGATGGAGATCACAAGCACAAGATGATGATGGCCATATCATATCACTTATATTGATTGCATGTTATGTTTATCTGTTATGCATCTTATCTTGCTTTGATTGATGGTAGCATTTTAAGATGATCTCTCACTAAAAATTATCAAGAAGTGTTCTCCCTGAATATGCACCGTTGCCAAAGTTCGTCATGCCCAGACACCACGTGATGATCGGGTGTGATAAGCTCTACGTCCATCTACAATGGGTGCAAGCCAGTTTTGCACACGCAGAATATTCAGGTTATACTTGACGAGCCTAGCATATGCAGATATGGCCTCGGAACACGGAGACCGAAAGGTCGAGCGTGAATCATATAGTAGATATGATCAACATAAGATGTTCACCATTGAAAACTACTCCATCTCACGTGATGATCGGTTATGGTTTAGTTGATTTGGATCACGTGATCACTTAGATGACTAGAGAGATGTCTGTCTAAGTGGGAGTTCTTAAGTAATATGATTAATTGAACTTAAATTTATCATGAACTTAGTCCTGGTAGTATTTTTCAAATTATGTTGTAGATCAATAGCTTGCGTTGTTGCTCTCATATGTTTATTTTGATATGTTCCTAGAGAAAATTGTGTAGAAAAATGTTAGTAGCAATGATGCGGATTGGATCCGTGATCTGAGGTTTATCCTTATTGCTGCGCAGAAGAATTATGTCCTTGATGCACCGCTAGCTGACAAACCTATTGCAGGAGCAGATGCAGATGTTATGAACGTTTGGCTAGCTCAATATGATGACTACTTGATAGTTTAGTGCACCATGCTTAACGGCTTAGAATCGGGACTTCAAAGACGTTTTGAACATCATGGACCATATGAGAAGTTCGAGGAGTTGAAGTTAATATTTCAAGCAAATACCCGAGTTGAGAGATATGAAGTCTCCAACAAGTTTTATTGCTAAAAGATGGAGGATAATCGCTCAACTAGTGAGCATGTGCTCAGATTGTCTGGGTACTACAATCGCTTGAATCAAGTGGGAGTTAATCTTCCAGATAAGATAGTGATTGACAGAATTCTCTAGTCACCACCACCAAGTTACTAGAACTTCGTGATGAACTATAATGCAAGGGATGACGAAAACAATTCCCGAGCTCTTCGTGATGCTGAAATCGACGAAGGTAGAAATCAAGAAAAACAATCAAGTGTTGATGGTAGACAAGACCACTAGTTTCAAGAAAAGGGCAAAGGGAAGAAGGGGAACTTCAAGAAGAACGGCAAGCGAGTTGCTGCTCAAGTGAAGAAGCCCAAGTCTGGTCCTAAGCCTGAGACCAAGTGCTTCTACTGCAAAGGGATTGGTCACTGGAAGCGGAACTACCCCAAGTGATTGGCGGATAAGAAGGATGGCAAAGTGAACATAAGTATATTTGATATACATGTTATTGATGTGTACTTTACTAGTGTTTATAGCAACCCCTCGGTACTTGGTACTGGTTTAGTTGCCAAGAGTAGTAACTCGAAACGGGAGTTGCAGAATAAACAGAAACTAGTTAAGGGTGAAGTGACGATGTGTGTTGAAAGTAGTTTCAAGATTGATATGATCATCATCACACACTCCCTATACTTTCAGGATTAGTGTTGAACCTAAATAAATGTTATTATGTGTTTGCGTTGAGCATGAATATGATTTGATCATGTTTATTGCAATACGGTTATTCATTTAAGTAAGAGAATAAACTGTTGTTCTGATTACATGAATAAAACCTTATATGGTTACACACCCAATGAAAATGGTTCATTGGATCTCGATCGTAGTGATACACATATTCATAATATTGAAACCAAAAGATGCAAAGTTAATAATGATAGTGCAACTTATTTGTGGCACTGCCGTTTAGGTCATATTGGTGTAAAGCGCATGAAGAAACTCCATGCTGATGGGATTTTGGAATCACTTGATTATGAATCACTTGATGCTTGTGAACCATGCCTCATGGGCAAGATGACTAAGACTCCGTTCTTCGGAACAGTGGAGCAAGCAACTGACTTATTGGAAATAATACATACTGATGTATGCGATCCGATGAGTGTTAAGGCCGCGGCGGGTATCGTTATTTTCTGACCTTCACAGATGATTTGAGCAGATATGGGTATATCTACTTGATGAAACATAAGTCTGAAACATTTGAAAAGTTCAAAGAATTTCAGAGTGAAGTGGAAAATCATTGTGACAAGAAAAAGGTTTCTACGATCTGATCGCGGAGACAAATATTTGAGTTACGAGTTTGGTCTTCAATTAAAACAATGTGGAATAGTTTCACAAATTCATGCCACCTGGAACACCACATCATAATGGTGTGTCCGAACGTCATAACCGTACTTTATTGGATATAGTACAATCTATGATGTTTCTTACCGATTTACCAATATCGTTTTGGGATTATGCATTAGAGACAGTTGCATTCACGTTTAATAGGGCACCATCTAAATCCGTTGAGACGACACCATATGAACTGTGGTTTAGCAAGAAACCCAAGTTGTCGTTTCTTAAAGTTTGGGGCTGCGATGCTTATGTGAAAAAGTTTCATCTTGATAAGCTCAAACCCAAATTGGAGAAGTGCATCTTCATAGAATACCCAAAGGAAACTGTTGGGTACACCTTCTATCACAGATCCGAAGGCAAGATATTCGTTGCTAAGAATGGATCCTTTCTAGAGAAGGAGTTTCTCTCGAAAGAAGTGAGTGGGAGGAAAGTAGAACTTGATGAGGTAACTTTACCTACTCCCGAATTGGAAAGTAGTTCATCACAGAAATCTGTTCCTGTGAATCCTACACCAATTAGTGAGGAAGCTAATGATGATGATCATGTAACTTCAGATCTAGTTACTACAGAACTTCGTAGATCAACCAGAGTGAGATCCACACCAGAGTGGTACGGTAATCTTGTTCTGGAAGTTATGTTACTAGACCATGACGAAACTGCGAACTATGAGGAAGCGATGATGAGCCCAGATTCTGCAAAATGGCTTGAGGCCATGAAATCTGAGATGGGATCCATGTATGAGAACAAAGTGTGGACTTTGGTTGACTTGCCCGATGATCGGCAAGCAATTGAGAATAAATGGATTTTCAAGAGGAAGACGGACGCTGATAGTAGTGTTACTATCTACAAAGCTAGAATTGTCGCAAAAGGTTTGCGACAAGTTCAAGGTGTTGATTACGATGAGAGTTTCTCACTTGTATCTATGCTTAAGTCTGTCCGAATCATGTTAGCAATTGCCGCATTTTATGAAATCTGGAAAATGGATAAACAAAACTGCATTCCTTAATGGATTTATTAAAGAAGAGTTGTATATGATGCAACCATAAGGTTTTGTCAATCATAAAGGTGCTAACAAAATATGCAAGCTCCAGCGATCCATCTATGGACTGGTGCAAGCATCTCGGAGTTAGAATATACGCTAATAAGTTGATCAAAGCATATAGTTTTATACAGACTTGCGGTGAAGCCTGTATTTACAAGAAAGTGAGTGGGAGTACTACAGCATTTCTGATGAGTATATGTGAATGACATATTGTTGATCGGAAATAATGTAGAATTATTCTGCAAAGCATAAAGGAGTGTTTGAAAGGAGTTTTTCAAAGGAAAACCTCGATGAAGCTGCTTACATATTGAGCATCAAGATCTATAGAGATAGATCAAGACGCTTGATAAGTTTTTTTTTCAATGAGTACATACCTTGACAAGATTTTGAAGTAGTTCAAAATGGAACAGTCAAAGAAAGAGTTCTTGCTTGTGTTACAAGGTGTGAAATTGAGTAAGACTCAAAACCCGACCACAGGCAGAAGATAGAAAGAGAATGAAAGTCATTCCCTATGCCTTGGCCATAGGTTCTATAAAGTATGCCATGCTGTGTACCAGATCTATTGTATACCCTACACTGATTTTGGCAAGGGAGTACAATAGTGATCTAGGAGTAGATCACTGGACAGCGGTCAAAATTATCCTTAGTGGAATAAGGATATGTTTCTCGATTATGGAGGTGACAAAAGGTTCGTCGTAAAGGGTTACATCGATGCAAGTTTTGACACTGATCTAGATGACTCTAAGTCTCAATCTGGATACATATTGAAAGTGGGAGCAATTAGCTAGAGTAGCTCCGTGCATAGCATTGTGGACATAGAATATTTGCAAAATACATACGGCTCTGAATGTGACAGACCTGTTGACTAAACTTCCCTCATGAGCAAAACATGATCATACCTTAGTACTCTTTGGGTGTTAATCACATAGCCATGTGAACTAGATTATTGACTCTAGTAAACCCTTTGGGCGTTGATCACATGACGATGTGAACTATGGGTATTAATCACATACAGATGTGAATATTGGTGTTAAATCACATGGTGATGTGAACTAGATTATTGACTCTAGTGCAAGTGGGAGACTGAAGGAAATATGCCCTAGAGGCAATAATAAAGTTATTATTTATTTCCTTATTTCATGATAAATGTTTATTATTCATGCTAGAATTGTATTAACCGGAAACATAATACATGTGTGAATACATAGACAAACATAGTGTCACTAGTATGCCTCTACTTGACTAGCTCGTGAATCAAAGATGGTTAAGTTTCCTAGCCATGGACAAAAGAGTTGTCATTTGATTAACGGGATCACATCATTAGGAGAATGATGTGATTGACTTGACCCATTCCGTTAGCTTAGCACACGATCGTTTAGTATGTTGCTACTGCTTTCTTCATGACTTATACATGTTCCTGTGACTATGAGATTATGCAACTCTCGTTTACCAGAGGAACACTTTGTGTGCTACCAAACGTCACAACGTAACTGGGTGATTATAAAGGTGCTCTACAGGTGTCTCCGAAGGTACATGTTGGGTTGGCATATTTCGAGATTAGGTTTTGTCGCTCCGATTGTCGGAGAGGTATCTCTGGGCCCTCTCGATAATACACATCACTTAAGCCTTGCAAGCATTGCAACTAATGAGTTAGTTGTGGGATGATGTATTACGGAACGAGTAAAGAGACTTGCCGGTAACGAGATTGAACTAGGTATTGGATACCGACGATCGAATCTCGGGCAAGTAACATATCGATGACAAAGGGAACAACGTATGTTGTCATGTGGTTTGACCGATAAAGATCTTCGTATAATATGTAGGAGCCAATATGAACATCCAGGTTCCACTATTGGTTATTGATCGGAAACAGTTCTAGGTCATGTCTACATAGTTCTCGAACCCGTAGGGTCCGCACGCTTAAGGTTTCGATGACAGTTATATTATGAGTTTATGAGTTTTGATGTACCGAAGGAGTTCGGAGTCCCGAATGAGATCGGGGACATGACGAGGAGTCTCGAAATGGTCGAGACGTAAAGATCGATATATTGGACGACTATATTCCGAATTCGGAAAGGTTCCGAGTGATTCGGGTATTTTTCGGAGTACCGGAGAGTTACGGGAATTCGCCGGGAGAAGTATTGGGCCTTATTGGGCCATACGGGAAAGAGAGAGGGGCTGCCTAGGGCAGGCCGCCCCCCCCCCCAAGGCCTAGTCCGAATTGGACTAGGGGGAGGGGCCGCACCCCCTTCTTCCTTCCCTTCTCTCTTCCCTTTCCTTTTCTCCTACTCCTACTACATGGAAGGTATCCTAGTTGGACTAGGAAAGGAGGGTGTCCTACTCCCGGTGGGAGTAGGACTCCTCCCTGGCGCGCCCTCCCTTGGCCGGCCGCCTCCTCCTCCCTTGCTCCTTTATATACGGGGGCAGGGGGGCACCCCATGACACACAAGTTGATCTATGGATCGTTCCTTAGCCGTGTGCGGTGCCCCCCTCCACCATATTCCACCTCGGTCATATCGTCGCGGAGTTTAGGAGAAGCCCTGCGCCGGTAGAACATCATCATCATCACCACGCCGTCGTGCTGACGGAACTCATCTCCGACGCTTTGCTGGATTGGAGCCCGGGGAACGTCATCGAGCTGAACGTGTGCTGAACACGGAGGTGCCGTACGTTCGGTGCTTGGATCGGTCGGATCGTGAAGACGTACGACTACATCAACCGCGTTGTCATAACGCTTTCGCTTACGGTCTACGAGGGTACGTGGACAACACTCTCCCCTCTTGTTGCTATGCCATCACCATGATCTTGTGTGTGCGTAGGAAATTTTTGAAATTACTACGTTCCCCAACAGTCGCGAACTTTCTTTGAGCAGTAGAATGGATCTGTGTTCTCTAGGTGTATGTATGGCGACCTGAGTTGAGCTGGTGCCCTTACAACTCTCCGCTCGTGCCCAACCACTGCTGGAGTTCTTGATGAGCTAGCGGCATTTTCTGCGTTTGTGGTTGTTGTGACTGGTGTTTTTGAATTTTGATCGTTGATTTGCCTTCCATTTCTTAGCCTCTCCTCGATCTCTACCCTCTCCTTTTATTTCTTCAATGCAAATGCCTTTTCTGCCTCGTAGCACACTTTTTGTAGCTCCTCTGGATCCAAGCCCCATTCATCTCCGCTTTCTGACATGCAGGCATCTAGGTTGCGTGGCCTCAGTTCTGTGGATTGGCCTCTGTTGGTGCCCTCATCTTCATGAAAACTTATGTTAAGATCGAAAGATGGACAATCTTGTGTTGCTCTGACTTGGTGGTTGTTGTAGCTTGATGGTGTGAATACAGGGTTTGATGAGCCAGCTTGTGCCTATTGCATTGCTTGCTGCTGTGCGAGTGGCCCCAATCGTAGCTTCTCCTTGATCGTAGCCGTTGCCAACTATGCTGCATGGGCTTCCCTGGATTGCACTGATGTGGGTGTTCCCCCTTTCTTTTGGCTGCTAGGGGCTGGGCACGACTTGCTTGTGGCAGGAGTGCTGGAGCTCACCATGTATGGAACACTAGTGGTTGGGCTTGGTGTGTGATGCACAAAACGGTCGAGAGGTTGGGCTGGTGATATTGGGGTGACATCAAGTATTGTGATATTTTCACTGCCCGGAGGTGTGTTGCCCTGTGCCCATTTTCTACTAGTCCATCTGTATTTGTTGTTGTGTGAGTTTGCATTCCAAAACCATTGGTTGTTGTGTGACCCCGTTGGTTTACATTGCCTGCGAGATTTGCATGGCTGCACTCTAGGGGCTTGCCTGCCTTTGCACCCTCCCTAGCAGGCTCCATCTCGGGTGCTGACTTATGTTTGATAGTCACGTTTCCACTGTTCCTCGAGGGAAAAAATTTGGATCTGAGTTTGTTTTGCTTTGAAGTTGTGGTCCTTGGGGAGACAAAATCATCAGAGTTGTTTCCGCTGCACCTTTCTTGTCCATCTTCCCCTGACTCTAAGGTCGGCGTAAACTTTGCATTGTCCTCCGGGATGCCCACATGATGCTCGGTCTCTTTGATTCTTATGCCTGGAACGCGTGTAGCCCTGCGACACTTTGTCCTGTGTGAATTGCTCCTAGAGTCCCTGTCATCCTCCCTATCCAGATTGCCGATCTCTTCAATGAATATACCAATTCTATCCGACCATTCTGAGCACAATGAGCTAACCATTGCAGCGATTTTCCTCTTCTTCTGCATTAAGATGCATTTTCAAAGGAAAAAACACACAAAAAAGGAAATGTTAGGAGAAAAATCATGAATCAAAAAATAAAGCCAGATGGTTTTAAAACTAAAGAAGTGTTATATAGGAAAAAAGAAACAACTGCTAAAAAATTTGATGCATATGTAAGCAGAAGAGATAGGAGCGAAACTCTGTTTTCTGCTCTATGTTTTCAGACGTAGGCAAAACTACTGAAAAAGAAAATTGAGAGGGCTGTGCAACTTCACTGTAAAAAACAACTGAAAAAGAAAAATGGAAAGCTATTGAAATTCTAAAATAAGAAGCTAGAGAACATACACTTTTTTTTGAATGTGGGTGGCAATTTTGAGAAAACAAACTTCTCGGTCTCCTCATACCCAACAAAAAGGCTATTCATACGCCCGTTGCTTGTGTATCTTGGATTCATCCGGTGGGGTGAGTGACAAAAAACACATTAGGCTAGTGTTGTTAACCAGAAAAGGCTATTGTGTTGCACCTGCCTGAACTAGTCAGGTAACATTGTAAAACAGGACAAAAAAGAAAACAAAAAAAACTTCTTTTAAAAAAGATGGATGAAAAACAAACTCACCCTAAGCTTGCCGTATCCTCCTTGGGGGGTTTTGTCTGCCTTTGCGACTAGTCCTATATGTTTGTTGTCCCATGCCTCTACCCGGATTGGGAAATCTGGTACTGCGAAGTCTACCACCAGAGAATCTACATATAACACTTGTTTTTGCAGCCACAAAAACAACAAAAAAGAGAAGCTGGTAAGAATAAGTTGGGAATCAGTATGGGTTAGCCTTTCTCATTTCTGCTATGCTACACAACCAAGCATAAGTATGAAAATCAAAAAAGAAGGAAAAAAGAGCCTAACAGGTGGTACTTACCACCATGTGGTGCACACAACAGTTTACGGCCTTCTTCTTGTTGCTACCCCATAATGAAGCTTTTATCTGATTCACTATGAATGCACAGAAGTTGAGCCTCTTCACTTTCTCTAGGTCGGCGACTATTGGGTAGCATCGAGCGCTGACATGCAAGCTCGTTGTAGGGCACATGAAGGTCCAAACTACCACAATCAGACAGGCACTCATGAAGTCGTCGTCTGCTCTCCCATTCATCTCTTTAATCATGGTGCAGACGGTTGTTATCTCGGGGGTGCACCCATTCTAAAAACCGAACCTGCTGTTTATGAAAGATATTGCTTCTGCATCCCACCCGTAGAACACTTCCTCCCCTGAATTACGAAGACCCAAGGTGTGGTGGACGCTTTCGGCTGTTACGGGGATCTCGCCCCTGCCTGGGACAACGATGCACTCGCTAGCTGGGTCGTAGATCTGCATTACCCACCTGCTGAGGTCTGCGGGCAGTGTTGTTGCTTCGATCTTCAGTATGCCTCCCAGATGGTAAGTTTCTATTAGATCCTTCTACCGTTGGTCCAAGCTCTTGTTTAACTTTACTAGCCTTGCTGGCGATGCTCTGTTTCTACGTTCCTGAACTTGCTTCTTCCTAGGACGCCTATGGCCTTGTATTACTCTTGCAGCTCCCTGTTAAAAGCGACATCAAAACACAAAAGAAAAAAGGATGATTTTCTCTGATTCTCTGCCGAAAGTCATTTTGAAAAAAAATGTTCAGTGGGGAGTGGGCAGGTACCTCGCCGTTCTGTTCATCCGTGGAGTCCTCCATTCTGTTGTTGCCTCGCCTGCATTTGAAAAGGTAAAGAAAAATGAGTTAGAAGAAACTGACCCACATATCAGGTTTCATGTCAAAACGAGCTCAATCGATAGTTTACCACTCTCGGCAAAAAGGTTTACTGAAAACAGATTGTTTTCGCAAAATTGTGAGCCGTTCGATGGTTTTCTGAGAAAGACCGGCGCAAATTGTGGTGCTTTTGGCAATTTACTCTGAATAATTTTATTGCATAACAAACTCTGTATATGACTGAAGATTATAAGGTAGTAACACAAGCTCTGTATACAACAAATTATGTATTCAGTATATTCACAAATAGATATCATGCCTTGTTAGACATGGAACCCACATGTTTTCAGTTACCATATGATATATCAAGTTCATTGGTTTATATCTAAGCTGAATGTTTTCTGGCCTGATGTCCATTATAAGAATTGCTACATCACTCAGCTTCCATGACAGGCATGTACAGTATGTGGTAATGCTCATGCCTGAAAAAATGAGTTAGAAGAAACTGACTACATTTTTGCCTACTCATCTCATATCTGATTCCTACAAAAAACACCACAAAAATGCCTATTATCTATTTTGATGCCCCTACTAAAACACATTGTTTATTGCATACTGAACTATGTCTAAATTGCATACAAAAAACACAGTAATGTCCTACATCAGTATGAAATTCGCTTTTGCCCCATTGTTTCGACATTACTTTTGCCCTACACAAAAAATAGATGTTGCTTATGAACACAAAAATGTTGAACACATATGTTTGCAGTGTTTTTCATTGCTGGGAAAACCATGCTGACCACAACCCATACTACCTTATACTACAGTATTGCCTAGTGAAACATAGTTATCAGATATATTGCATACTGAACCGTAAAAAATTGCATACTGAACCACACATGTGCTGCCGAAAATTTGCCAACTGAAAACTGTGTCAGGTTGAGCCCCTCTCCTTCCGCATCTCATCCTTGCCATCTCCCTGCCCCTTCCTCGCTTGAGCCTCGGGTGTCGTACCTGAGCTGAGCACGAAACCACGCCCACCCTCCCTGCGCACGCGCTCCGGCGACTCCCCGCTGCTCCACCTCCACTAGTACCCCTCGCCCGGCCCTCGCCTCCTCGCAGAAAAATCCCTCCCCTCTCTCCCTCCTCCTCGGGAGCATCTCCGTTGATTCTACCCTTGCTTCTCCCCCCCCTCCCCCCACCCCCTGCGGTCGTTGATGACGACGAACCCCCAGCAGCCATGAGATGTGTGCAGGAGGGGGGGAAAGTGGGATGAACTCACCTAGGTCGTCGAAGCAAAGCGGGATCTCGCTCTCCGGGTGCTCGTCGCCGCCTCGCGCTGAACCACCAGCTCCACCCCTCTCCCCCGTCGCCGCTGCCTTCTCCTCCTTGTACGGCACGCGCGCGCCGCCCTCGCCTCGGCGAACTGCTACGGGGTCCTTTGCCGGGCCGTCGCCGCGCTCGTTGAATCGAACTCGTCACCGGCCCTCTCGCCGCCCGCGCTCGCGGCGAAGCTAGGGATTTCGAGCGGGATTTGGCTCGTCGCCAGGAGAGGGTGTGAGGTGGGGGACGATGAAACGGCGGGATAGGAAGCAATGCGTCTCCCGAAATTTTGAAGCGCCCCGACAAAAAACGCCACCCACCTGGTCGGTCCACCCAGGCCACGTGTCACGCGCGATGGACGGTCGTGGTGCGGCCGCTCGGGAGCGCTGGATCGCGCGTACTCGGTAGACAGCGTTTAGGAAAAAAATTTGTCAAAAAATGACGTAGCTCAGCAGGTTGATGGATTAAACCTGCTGAGCCGGAGTGCTGATCCTAGCCATAGATTAATGAAATCGACTAGCTGAGCTGATCCTAACAACGGCTATCTTATGTGATCCATTTGGATTGTTAGCGCTACTGCCGTTGATGGTGCGTTGCTTGTTGTCATGTATAGTGTGTGCTTTAGTGCGGTCCGCTGGTTGTAGCTTTCTGGTCTCAGATAGAGGCCTCAGATAGACATGGGAATGGGATGCGCAACACTGAAGAGGGTTGCGGAGACGAGACCTGTACGGCTGTGCTACGTCGTGTCCTTGTCCGGTGTTCTATCCCCATCTCAAGAGCCTATCTGGATTGCTGACCGCACACCACCCTAGGATTCAATACGACTGAAATCCAAAGTAAACAAGATGGGGACTTCTATCAAGCAGTTTTGGATATTGTATACGTATATGAATGAGTGTATGTGTGTATGTGAGAATATGTGATTCTACTGTGTTTTAAAAAAAAAGATACCAACTAGTACATTGACCCTACATAATACTCTCTCCGTCCCAAAATAAATGTCTTAATTTTAGTATAAATTTATACAAAAGTTAGTATAAAGTTACGGACAGACTAACGCCCACACGTGTGGGCGTCCGGCAACTCGCCCACACGCATGGATCCTCGTCCAACCAATTTTGCACGAATCTTGGCGCATTCTAGCAGTTTTTGTGTGCCACGTAGGACTAGGCTGGCGTGTGGGCATTCATCCGGTCACCCCAATCCGGTGGGAGGGGTTGGAGGCGTGTGATGTTACGAACAAAATACATGTCCGTCTTCGGGCGGTGTCGGTGGTGACGGCACCCGTGGGTGTCGTTCCCCTCCTTGGAGGCGTCGCTCAGGTCTGTCGACATCTCCCCCCTCGCATTGGTGTTTTGTTATTGTCTCCGGGTGAAAGCCTAGGCTCGGTTTTGAATCGGCGGTGGCGGTGCTCTCAACGTAGTTCCTCTGTTGGGAGCATCGTGTATGGAGACATGGCATGGAGATTATGTGTCGCCATCCTTTGGTGCTCGTTGCTGCCCTAGGTTGAGCTTCAGGGGCGCTACATACACTGTCGTTGGTGCATCCAAGACGAGGCCTTTCTCGAGACCGACCAAGTCCTGTCACCTACTTGCCAACCTATTTTAGGCAATCATGGGTGGATGGTGCGTTGATCGGGGAAGTCAAGGTGGTGTGTTGTTTTCTCACGTGTTCGGTGTTGCTCGAGACACGGCTTTGTTTCTCGGTGCACATAGTTTTAACAAGTTGCATGAACAAAAGCATTAACCGGTGATATGTACAAATCAGATGTTGCCGGCTATTGCACCATTCCCTCCTACTCTAGCGTGTGCACTATTGAGGTTTCTAAAATGTATGATCACCATTTACGTCTTCTCCAAATTTCTCACGCCACTGGATACCTTTGGCTCGGATCCAACATGTGACGAGTCGATTCTGCTTGGCTATGCATTTAGTAGTCCCCTGAACCTCCTGAATTTGAAGGCTAAGTGCCTCCATGTTCATCTGAATTTGGAGCATCTGCGCCTCAGTCTCTTCGTGTCGTCGTCTCCTCTCTTGTATAGCATTCCATCTCATCCTTTTCTCTAGGTTCTTCTTCTCCCCCATCTCTAACTTTTCTTGCTTCATCTTCTCGACGAACTCGTTTCTTGTCCTCACCAACTCGTTGATATTTTTCTTCATCGCATCCACCTCTACTTCTCTCTTGACCTTCTCCTTTCCTCTCTTCCTCATGTCGAGCAAACCCGTGCTAGACTCTAGTGTGGGACTTCTAGGCACCTTTTCCCTTTCCTCTCAAGGACCATCATCATCTTCACGGTCGTCCATCTTCAGAGGGGAACTGTTGTTCCTCCCAGTTTCTGAACCACCATCATCATTTATTGTCTTCAACTTCTCCAGTCCTTCCAACGAATTCCAACAATGTTGGAAGCCAAACAAATTTCCCTTCGGCTTGGTCATTTGTCGGTAATGCCCAAAGTTAACGCAAATGTGGCAATGAAAAACAACAAGATTGCTTACATATTGGTCAATGGTGGCACCACTAGGAGGAGCATGCTTCACTTGCTCCAAATAACCCAACCAACGGTTGCACATATCTTGAACTCTACCCCATCGGTTTGTGAAAGATTTCAGGGTACGATATGTTCTTCGCCCAAGATGTTGTTTGAAATAGTACTTGATGCGCTTCTAATACTTTGCACTTGATTGACCTTTCCCGGCGATTGCGTCGAGAGAGATTCTTCCCATGTCATAAGAAGATCAATATCATCATCGGCCTTAAAGTTTGCTTCCTCGAACTTCTTTCTTCCTCGACGAGCCAGAGGCCTCATATTGATCATATTCCATATCTAGGGCATACATGTGATCAAAAAGCGGCAACAATGCGCCCTTGAGATCTATATTATTTGTCCCAGATCACACATCATGCTATCGAGAAACAATTCATTGTTGAGGGTCAATCCCCCCACAAAATTATCGCAAAATTGCATACGTTGCATATTTGCCAACAATTTTGCATGGTCACCTCCCATTCAGTCGAACAAAAAATGAATACTATGCAAATGATAGTTTTTTTACATCATGGCGGTTTCTGGTCTGGCGTAGAACTAGGAAAGAGTCCCAGTTTCGCCTGACGTCGGAAGAATCAAGGGCAATAGCGCGGCCCTTCCCCGCATTCGGTCTCTTCGCTGAGGACCAGACCGGTTCGGGGGGGAAAGGGGGGGGGGGTGATCCCGCCGCCAAGCCTTGGTAGCATAGGGTTTGCCACCTCTGCGCCAGTAGGGTGGACCAAGTGTTGACCTAGGCGGTGGTGGCCTGTCGTCGGAGGTGAAGGCACTATTAAAGTCGCCAGATTTGACTCCATACCGATGGGCTAACATGTGAGGGTCGAGGCGGCGTCCATGGCGTCGTCCGCGGACCGCGGGGATTGGAGGTGGGTAGGAGCGGTCAAATGCGGTGCTACCGCGTGGGAAGGAAGGCGGCGGCGAGGGCAGGAAGAGTAGAGCGAGGGGAAAATGTTACTCACGCCAAACCATTTTCGAATGAAGCGCGCTCCAAACAACCTCCAATATCCCCCAAATATGGAGGCTCACGGGTAGGTTTGGAGCACCCTCCAAAAACTATGGCCATCGAGGGCTAGATTACCACTCTGCTAGAGTAGCTTCTTCGACAAAAATCACTAAAATGTCATTATGCTGACGGGGTTGATATAACGACTCCGCTAGAGTTGTTGCCTAAGAGAAGATAGCATTGTAACGAGGGTTATTATGGCCATCGAACTGCTATGGCGACTCTCCTACAGTGTTGCTTAAGAGAAGACGAGCAAAGCAGTGAAGCGGGAGGAAGAGGAGCAAAGCAGACGTTCGAACGTTCAACATAAAACGATCAGACAGTTCGGTGCACAATGAAAAACAGTTAAGGCATTCCAGCCACAGAGGGTAGCCCTGATATGTGAAGAAAACTTGTTAATTCTCAGCCTGGATAACATTTCAACGACAAAACAGCCTGCTAACAAGGCCGCATGGAAGTATCCATGTATTTACATCTCAAGCAAGTTGCAAGTTACTGCCTCCAACTCCAAGGCCCTGAACCGAACCGCTGCAGAACCACCTCAGTCCCATATCGTCGCCGCCTTCTTCGGCGTCTGCATCTCGCTGTACGGCGCCCCGCCGCTCCTGGTGACCGGCCGACCAGACCGGAGCGCTGGCGCCAGCGGCGCCGCCATGTAGCTGCCGCCCCGCGCGTAACCGCCACGCGTGTCGTACCTCCCGGCCACGCCGGCGTGGTGCGGCACGGGCACGGGCGCTGGAGAGTACTGCGGCTGTGGGCTGCGGTAGGGGTTGTAGCTAGCCTGCGAGAACATGTGGCCGGCGCCCGGGTGCACCGGCGAGCCGCTCATGTATCCAGCCAGGCCTCCGGGGCTGTCCCCAGCGTGGTCATGGAAGGGCAGCGGTGCCGCGTTCAGGCCGCCGAGGTTGGGCGAGCTCCGGACGCGCTGCATCCCGCCGCGGAACACGGCCTGCTCTACGATGTTGGCGCGCGGGGAATTCCCCGCCGAGGCGACGCCGTTGGGCTGGTCCGGGTACGGCGGGCTTCCGTCAGGCGTGCCGGGCACCGAGGTCACGTAGCGCTCCCGCTCCGGCTGGAGGAGGTGGTGGTGATGATGGTAGTGCGGCTGGTTGCGGGCGTAGCTGACGTGGCGCGAAGAGGAGACGGGGGCGGGGACGGCGGCGGCGACCGACGAGGCGGAGACTTGATGCGGCACGAAGACGTAGACGCGGAAACGGGGCGACGCGGACGGCGACCGCTTCGCCTCGAACCGGTCGTACTCGTCGAGCATGTGGGCCAGGTCCTCGTCGCAGGTGACGGACACGAGCACATCGAGATCGTCGGAGGAGAGGAGCTGGTACTTGATGGCTGCCACATCCGTCTTGAACATCTCCTCCACCTTCTTCTTCAAATCTGCACGCCGGGGAGAAGAGACTTGAGCGCGCCGCGACATTAAAGCAACAAGAAACACACGCATCAACAAGGCATGGACACGACGTACGTACCGCGGAAGCGGATGGAGCGGGGCACGGCGAGGACGCGGGTGTCGCCGCCAATGTACTTGAGCGCGCCGTCGGACGGGCGGGGCATGATGCGGCCGCCGAAGCTGCAGAGTATCTTGAAGCGGACGCTGGGGGGGCCTCCTCCTCCTCCGCCGCCACCGCTGCTGACACTGGTCGGGGAAAGGTGCACGTCGTCGTCGGTGGTCGCGCCCTCGGACTCTGCGGCCATCGTCGGCATCGCGTGCTCCATGTCTGGCACGAGCCGGCTGCGTATATATTCTTGCTCGATCGAAGGCAAACGGATATGCTGAGTACTGAATGGGCCTGCGCAAGAAAATGCAGTGCTTTAGTAGATGCCACATCTGGTCAATGCGCATCGAATTATCTCCTATATCGACCCATCCCGAATTATCCAAGCAAGATGCTTGCCAGTTGCCACTTTCCCATTCTGCCATCTATCTGCAGTGTATGAACACATTTCTTCGTTCTTCGGAGCAGAGTAGCCGGACAAGAACGACGGGTCACTAAAACGGTCAAAAGAAGAAAAGTTTCAAGAAAAGGAAGATTCTGAAAGCAACTGGCACTCTGGTATCAAATCAAACTAGCGGGCATGATACGTCCCATGAATGAATTGAACAGAGATGTTTAGCCTGGCAAATCACAATCAATCGCAGTCATTAATTAGAGACAGAACATGGGTGGCATGCCAGCCTTGCAAGTTACGGCCTTGCTTGTAACATCCAACCGCTACGCCATTATCCTCAGCGCGACCACGAAAAAATCGATCGGTTTTCTTCTTTTGCAAATTACTGTATATTACTCTAGAGCAAAGGAATCAGAAGAGGCGTCATCAAATCAAACCAAACCTAAGTGAAATCAAATGGGGCTGGAGAAACCACCGGGCAGCCGATGAACTAAAGATCCCAAATCGAAACTGCCAGGAGAAACAACCATCGTAAGACGGGGCAGAGAAACAGAGAACGGGACACCGAAGGGGGAGGAGACAAGTAACCGAATGGTAAGGTACTCACCAGAAGGATGGAAAGAACGGGAGAAACTTTCTAAAATCCAACCAACCGGGTGGGAGGTCCAAGCGAAGCGAAGACGGCGGCCGGCGGCCGGCGAGGAGAAGTAGAGTAAATTATTGGATTGGATTGGATTCGACTGGGATCGATCGGCTGGATCGAAGGAAGGAGCGGGGCGAGCGAAGCAATCCCCCCGGCCACCCACCCACCCGCCGAGGTGCTGCTTATTGGCGCGGGATCGACCGACCTCCCATTCGGGGAGAGGGGTGACCAATCGGGCTTCTTCTTCTTCTTCCCTCTGCGAGGAGAGGAAGAGAGGGATTGGGGGGAAGCAGGCAGGCAAGCGAGCGTGGCCGTGCCGCGGATAGGGCGACGGGGGGGTTGATTTCAGGCGGAGGGGGATGGACCGGCCCCTGGATCTGAGGAGGGGGGCTATTTTCGTGGGGCTGCGCGCGGGCCGCTCGCTTGCTAAATCCTGCCTCGTGCCGTGCCGTGTCCCACCGCCCTGCCTGTCGGTTACGCAGAACCGTCGGGTCGCCAAACTCCCCACTCCGGGTGCGAATATTCGTGTGATGGGGTCAGTCCAACTTAAAAAAAAATGGGTCAATACAACTTTTTTGAAAAATACATTTTATTGATTTGAAATAATAGTTTCGCTCAGGCTCCTCAAACTAATAGTTAGCTGAAGAAAATCTAGCTAACCTAGCAAGCTCATGAACAATTTTGTTCACTTCTCTGTTAATATGTTCGAAACAAGTAAAAGAAAAATCACAAGCAAGAAAATAACAATCCTCAAAAATTGCCCCTCCCGGAGGCAGCCTTTTGCACAAGGGATCCGAATCTTAGCGCCGGAACTTCAACTGTTAAAACATCTGCACAACACTCAATTCTCCTGTTTTCGCCAACAATAAAAATTCCTTTATCATCTCTAATAATAGCGCCAGCTATGCCGTTAAGAAGGTCTTGATCAAAAGATGCATCAACATTAAGTTTTACAAAAAACTCTAGG
>NC_041381.1:505992581-506039904 GCF_002162155.2 Triticum dicoccoides | reverse complement strand
ATCATTGGGAGAAGAGGCATTAACGTATTTACCGTTATAGCATGAATCCCCATGAAAATTTGATAAGCATCTTGACTGGTTCCCTCACGAACCAATTTACGTCTTCCTACCATAAGAGCCGGGTTGTAATGACTATCAATTCACGGGCATTCTAAAGACCCAAAATGGAGAAATCCTGGTCTGGCAACAGGAGTAAGGACTCAAGGACAGCCTCACCCGCACAATCAATTTCACATGCTCTTTAACCACATCATCCATCCCCAACCTACTACATAAGTCCTTAGCTTTCTCGCATTGAGATAATAGGCGCTTTGTATCTTCTCGCCCATGAGAACAAGATGGGCATTGGGGCAACACTTTCAGATGTTTGTTGGCAAGCGTAACATGACATGGGAGAGTGCCATGTGATGTGCGCCAAATAAAGATTTTAACCTTTGCCGGCCAAGATAATTCCAAATGTTAGACTAAATAGGATGAACATCATTTTGTCCCATACCATTAGTATGTCAAAGTTTACTCCCGTGCCGGTAGTCCCATTCCGCAAAATAAGTTGATCGAACAGTGAAGTTCCATTCTTTGTGTAGCTCCACACCATAAAATCTGACATGTCATGCAGAGAAATAGGAACCCCGAGGACCCATTGAACATCAATTGGCCATAACATTTGTCTCATCAGGTCTTCATCCCAGTAAATAGTGACTGGATCAATAAGATCAGAGACCCTTGACAAGCGGTGTCCCCCTTTTGGAGTAATAATTTTCCTATTCACGAAATTTGGGATCCATACATCTTTCCAAATATTAATATTATGTCCATTGCCCACTCACCAGATATAATTATGCTTCAACGAATTAATTCCCGCTATAATACTTTACCAAGTAAAGGATGGGACCTTTTTTAAGTTTGCATTCAGTAGATCACCATCAGGAAAGTACTTTGCTCTTAAAATAGTAGCATATAAAGAATTAGGATTCTCGAGAAGATGTCAAACTTGTTTTACCAACATCGCAAGATTGAAAGAATGTATATCACAAAAACCGGTACCTCCTCTATTTTTGGAACACACGTCTTCCACGAGGCCATCCGATGCATCCTCTTCTAATTATCCTTGTCACCTCACCAGAAATGCGACATCACATCATTGATTCCTTTACACAAAAATCTAGGAATTTGAAAAACGAACATAGCATAGTTGGGGATAGCTTGACAACAGACTTGAGGAGAATTTCCTTCCCTCCAATAGATAGCATTTTTTCTTTCCATCCACTGATTTTCATGATAATACGGTCGATCAGATACTGGAAATAGAAAGTCTTATCCATACCCACATTGGTTAGTAAACCCAAAGTTTTATCATTGAGAGTCTCGGTCATGATATTCAAAGTGGTACAAATTTTTATCCTAGCTTCGACTTTTGTATTGGGCTAAAAAAGATGCTTGATTTCTCAACATTAACTTTTTGTCCGGAAGCGGCATAATAGAATCCAAAGCTGATTTCAAAGCTTTAGCATTATGCGAATTAGCTTTCATGAGAATCAAAGAATCATCGACAAATAGGAGATTGCTAATAGATGGGGCATCTCTGCACATCCTTACTCCAAAAAAAATTCCAATCTTCTCTGCATGCGCCAAAAGTGCATTCAATCCTTCCGTGCATAACAAGAATAGATGGGGGCAGAGGGTCTCACTGTCTTAGTCTCTTAGACCTCTTGTAGGCGTAAAACTCTCGGTTATTTCGCATTAAAGCGAACCAGGTACTCAATCGTGGAAGCACATTGCATAAATTGACTAGATTCTCCTGGAATCCAAGTTTTTACATAATTTCCTTCAAGAAAGGCCACTTGACTCGATCATATGCTTTGTGCATGTCAAGTTTGATAGCACATAAACCCTTTTTGCCATCCCTCTTGATTTTTATTGTGTGGAAACACTCATAGGCCACTAAAACATTATATGTAATCGTTCTTCCAAGCACAAAAGCACTCTGAGTTGGGCTGATAATATCTGGCACAATTACCTTCAAACGTGCGACACCATTTTTTGTACGACATTGTACACCACATTACATAGGCTAATTGGTATTAACTGAGTCACCTTCTTTGGTGAATTTACCTTCGGGATCATTACAATCACAGTATCATTCTATCCTGGCACGATAGTGCAAGTATTCAACGGGGGTGACACATTGAAATAGCCAAAGGTGTGTTTAGTTCAAGAACGAAGTGGAATGAAATGCCATGAGTTCGTTCCACTAGAATGGGTTGGTTCATTTTTCTGTTTGGTAGGGCAACTAGGAGAAATGGAACTGTTACATTTTGGTATTTGGTTTTGAAAGATAGAACAGAATGGAATCGTTGGATGAGGTGTCAAGCTAAGCCCGTGTCATAAATAGCGAAGGTAGGGTTCCCCACCTCTTCCCATGGTATTCTTTGGCGATACGGTAATGATGATGCTTCAAAGGCGGACTCACAGAACGGGATGGTGTAGGTGGTTTGTGGACTGCAGGATGCGACATATGTGACGGTTGTGAAGAAGCTCTAGATAGCCTTCTGGGTCGTGCTGCCCGGGCCGGCCTTCTGGGTCGTGCTGCCTGGGTCAGCTTTATCCAAGGCAACATGATGACGGCTATGATACGTGGAGCGGTACATGATGTCTTGGCTCCAGATTCGTTGGTGGGGGTGTCTGGGATGTTCTAACCTATAGGTATGCAATTTCTCGAAACAAGTTCTGCTCGATGTTGGTGATGATAACATTTTATGGGCGTTGTTTTTCTTGCTGAAGACATTAATAAGTTGATTTCACACCACTCCCATCTTTGAGATATCGTCTCTGGAGTGAAAATTGTGAAGAACCTTGTTGTATTGGTGAAGACGATTTTCTTGGCGGCGTTTTTGTTGATGGAAGCATCGTTTGTAGACTTGACCTTTTGGCGGGAACACCTGGTTTGCCCCGATGTGGTCGGCCGGGAGCTATCTGTGGCGGGGTGCGTGTGGTGTGTGCGGTGGCGTGTATTTGTGCGCGGGGATGATGGGTGGCTGGATCATTGTTGACATGTGGGCAACATCGTTAGCCATTCTCTTGCTGCCGTTTTTCTGTCTTTGGCGTCGAGACGGTCGTTAGACATGCTTGTGGCTGATGCGACTGAAAGAACTGCTCTTTGATGAAGTTGCGGACGATATTAGCAGATTATGGAAGCGGTTGAAGATGTATGATGATGTTGCCTTCATCTTTGATGTGATTTCTCAATATTTTTGACATCCCATGCATTGTGATGACTTAAAGTTAGTTTACCTAAGTGTAATAAAGGTTCAAAAAATCATATGTCAGGTTCATGTCGGTTTGGCTTGAACATATCGGATGCCGGATATCAAGTGATATAACGGCCGATATGTAGGTATATCGATTGAAATATATCTACATTTTTTCCCAATATTCTTATTCAAAAATGTAATTTTAGTAATAAAAAAATGGTATCAACGCTCTAGCATAACAAATTTAAATTGCTAGTTTATGACTTGTTAATTAATAAAATATTTAAGATAGATTTACAAAATCCTCATTTTAAGACCGAGAACAATACGTTATATATTTGTTCCGCGAAACATATGCATGACTTTGGAAATACGATGAAGTTGTAAATACATAATCCTTTTTCATCGCTTTTTGATAAATAATTGTGGTACCGGTCTATATGAGTGGGCATATCGGGTCAGATATCGGTCATATTGGTCGATATTTCAGCCCATGTCGGATGATAGGTGTGAAAATGATACAAAATGATATGTTATGTTTTATCGGTAGAGCACCAAAATTGATATATCAGCCTATGTCGGTCATATCCGCCTAGATTTAAAATCTTGAGTGTAGTGCGTCCAATGTTTTATATGCTGTATAATAAACAGAGCAGTTTCAGTTATCATGGCTTCATCTATAATGGAATCCTAATCCTAATGGCTTTCCTGCTTTTTTTTTTCAAAAAAGTATCCGTGTGACGCGATCGCGTCCGGGCCGCGTTGTTGACGTGGTTGCGTTGCATGTTGGCAACTTGGCATGTGCCAGCCCGGTCTGGCCGACCCGACCGGACGTCGCTCGCGCCCGTGCGCCCGACGGACGGCGCCACGCGACGTATCGCGATCGCGTGTCGGCGCCCGGAACGTATGGGCGTGCGTCCTGACGACGGCTCCGGTGATTGGTCTATGTGTGAGATCCGCAACGGAACGGCCGACACGTCTCGGGCCCTAGGCCAGGGGAAGGTGCCTTGCGCTGTGTGCCACACGATAGTCGGATGCTGCCTCGGCTCGCACCTCGCGCATCTGCGTGTTTGTTTGTTTGTCCGGAGCGTGTGGTCGACACCGGACTAGTCAAGTTGTCAACAGCCTGTCGTTCCATAGCAGATGGCGCTTCAAATTGGCTCATGCGGGATATGTTCCTTTCTCTCTATCATAGTCAACTCCGCTCTCGCCTGCACCTAAAGCTAAAAGGAAACAGGGAGAATGGGAATTTTACCTCCTAGAGGATATGTGAAGCTAAATATGGACGCCTCCTTTGATCTAGATCTTCTCAAAGGAACTGCTCGTGCAATTATAAGAGATGATAGAGGTGAGTTCATTGACGCATGTAATTGGAAAATATATTTTTGTCATGATGTCGTCTCGGCTGAAGCAACAGCCCTGCGATATGGTCTATCTCTAGAACAGACTATTGGATGCAACAAGATTATTGTTAACTCGGACAATATTGAGGTGGTAAACACGATGAATGAAGGAGGGCGATCGGCAGGACCAGGTGGAGCCATCTTTGATGATTGTTATCACATGGCGTGCGAATTTTCCTATACCTCTTTCATGTGGTGCCCTAGAGAGGCAAACATGATTGCCCATGAACTAGCAAATTTGGCTAAGGGGCCTTCCCCTTCATGTAATAGTTTTTTTATGAACCTTCCCCTGAACTAATCCCGCTATTGGTTCGTGCTCTAACTCTTATATCATCTTAATAAAGTGGGGTGGTTTTTGTCAAAAAAAAAAAACTCCGCTCTCGCCTACGGCTGTGACAGCCCGGTAGGTGTATCTTTTGGACCGATTCCATGAAGCACGGATGCGTTTGGTTACTTTTTTCCCCTTTGCATACTTGTCACGGGTCAGCCTGGTCGTGCATATGCATAGTAAAAAACCACCACATGCACATTGCTTGGTTGCCTGCATACTGCTTTCCTGCATCGTAGCACCTACTCTAGTCATTGTGTTTGTCTGTCTACATTGGCTGGGCTCACTACTACACTCTGTTTGGTTACATATACACATTGAGGTATGCTTACCTTGTATTCTATGTGGTGAGCTTACCAACTACACCTTACATATGTTAACATACGTGCCCGGCTACTACTTCTACGTTAACTCCAGAAGACAGAGGACGCGTGAGACGCCCTAGCCAGCCATCGCCTACACAAAAAGCTAGGGTTCCTCTGCCTCCCGCCGGCGCCGGCGCCGGTCCGCCCCGTCTCTCGTGGCCTTAGGGGGCGGAGTGGATCCCAGCCCTTGCCGGTGGGAGGGCTCCGTTTTAAGATCTTTTTTCAAGGTTTGTTAGGGTGTGTCCTACTCAGGAAGGCGAGATGACGATGGCTCCCTGAAGATGGAATAAAGGTCTCCTCGCCTAGCCCCCATTCCGGTGATGCATCTAGCACCGTCTGTGGGCGTGTGGAGGTGTGTCTCTGATGGATCTGTCTTTGGTGGATTTGCTCGAATCTGTTCGTCGTTCGTCTTTGTTCGTGTGTCTTCAGGTTGGATCCTTCTTATCTACACTCTTCATCGGCGGCGGTTGCTGTTCTGGTGCATTGGTTATATGGGGCATTAGCACGACGACTTCCCGACTGTCAACTAAAACAAGTTTTGCTCGGCTCCGGCGAGGGAGGGGTGATGACAGCAGCGCGCCTTCGGATCGCTTCAGTGATTGTAGTCGTCGCTAGGTGGTGTATGGATCTGGATGTAATTTTTATTATTTCTAGTGTTCGTTGTACTACCATGATTGAAGATGAATAGATCAGAAGTTTATCCCGCAAAAAATACACCTTACATACATCACACCAATAAAATATCACTACAATCACGACAAATTGGCAATGATGATGAAGTTCTTCATCCCACACAACCCAACTTGATGACCCTTGCCAACTTTGACATTGCTTGCATGCTTGTGCACATACTTGCAGCAAGCATCCACTCTCTACTACCTAGTCTTAAACCCTTTGTAGGAGTTCTCTAGATAACGGTTGACTTGTTCTTCGTGTGCATCCCATGAAGTGTAAACCCCTGGAACCCTCCATACCGCATACTACTTGTCCTAGCATGACGGAAGAGCAAAAATTTAAGCGGCGGTACACATGGAATAGATGAAACTTAAGCATGCATGATCATAAGGTAGATCAAGTTCATCCTAACTACTATGATGTCATCCTACCACCACATACAAAAGAGAGTGTAATCCTACCACCGTAACTTTGCCATCAACGTGAGTGGTTAGTGTCGTGGATTTAACACGGCAGATGCCCTAGCAAAAGGACTTAAGTGTGGAGCCATCGCAACTAGGTTAGCTTGAAGGGGTTAAACGAGACAAAGGACACAAAGAGTTTACCCAGGTTCGCCCCCCTCTCAACGAGGTAAAATCCAACTCCTTCTTTAGGTTGTATTGCTTGGGTTTCGATTACCAGGGAGCGAATACGCTTGACCTAGTTCTCGATGAGTTGTTTCTTTAGTTAACCCGCAGCCAGGTCACCCCTTTATATACATGTTGATGCCCGACGGCTTACAGAGTCCCAACCGGCTCATATAAAACATTTCTGGCTCGGTATTTAACTAAGCTTTCCTTACAATACAAGTTAAACATATGGCGGCTCATACCCGTGGGCCTCAAGTCATCTCCGGGTCCTGGGCCTTTAGTAAGCTTGCTCTATGAACCGCCATCTTCATATATTCTTGGGCCTCTTCATCTTAAGCCGCTGGTGGCATGACCCAGCCCCTCCTAGGCGGGTCATACCCAGTAGTTATATCCCCAACATTGGGCCCCAGGTTGATTTGAACTTGTTCACATCAATCTTCAACACTTGTCTTTAACAGAATCTTCCATCGTCAACTTTCATGAACTTGTTATAACTCACCATGACATCAGCTCACAGAACCACGGTAACCCGCCATGACATCAGGTGCATTAATTACGCACAAACCCAGAATATCTCAATAGATTCTTTTAATGAACCTCCGAAAATTGAGGCACCCTTATAGCCACATAATCATTTCTTCGGCATCCTCGATTCCCCCACATGCCATCTATCCACTGCCTTATAAATAGGGATGAGGGGTCCTTCTTTTCATTTTTTACCTTGCCCCCTCGTCTTCGTATTCCTCCTCGCGACGCCCTACCAAGCCCGAGCTCTACCACCGCCGTCTCCGTCCAGCGTCCTCAACTCCGGCCGCTGCATCGACCTGATCGGACTAGAGCACTGCGGCACACCTCCGCTGTTCATCACAGTCAGTAAGTATTCTCCTTTCCCATAGCAGATCAACCTTAGGGTTTTCACCGTTCATCGGTGTTCTTCACTGTTCCTTATTTTCTCCTCTAGATCATATAGTTTGATCTGAATATGGTACCAAACTTATGCGGTAGCAGTTTAGCATCCCCTTTCAATCAAAGAAAATCCTCCTCTGTACAAAAAATCTCATCTGGGTATACGAGTTCTTCTGCTGCCACCACCTTAAGTTTAAAATTTATTTGCATTTTTTGAACTGTTGTAGATCCAAAACCATAGCACCAATCAGTGGAATCTGTTTGTCCATCACTTAGCAAATCATCACTTATAGATCTGAAATATGGCAACTGTTTGGGCGGCTTAACTGTTAAACCATAACCCGCCATATACCATTAATCCCCTTTTAAGCCGCCAACATATACTCATAATTTGTATAACCCGACATTGTAATCCGCTTTAACCATGCTGGCTCTTCCTTCTGCCTATGAATTGGCTTTGTATAATGCACTTTCTTTTAATCACTGGCCGGTTTAACAACATAATCCTTAACCCGACAATATTTTCCTTTGTAGTAAAAAATGTCTAAAGCAAAAACCGTCACTGCTACGTCTTGAGCTTGCGTTGGTTTTCCTTGAAGAGGAAAGGGTGATGCAGCATAGTAGCGTAAGTATTTCCCTCAGTTTTTGAGAACCAAGGTACAATCCAGTAGGAGGCTCCTCAACAAGTCCCACGAATCTACACAAACAAACAAAGAACTCGCAGCCAACGCGATAAAGGGGTTGTCAATCCCTTCACGGCCACTTGCGAAAGTGAGATCTGATAGAGATAGTAGGATAAGATAAATATATTTTTGGTATTTTATAATATAGATGCAGAAAATACAGATGCAAATAAAAGTAGATTGGAAGCAAATATGATAAGAAATAGACCCGGGGGCCATAGGTTTCACTAGAGGCTTCTCTCGAGATAGCATAAGTATTACGGTGGGTGAACAAATTACTGTCGAGCAATTGATAGAAAAGCGAATAATTATGAGATTATCCAGGCATGATCATGTATATAGGCATCACGTCCGCAACAAGTAGACCGACTCCTGCCTACATCTACTATTATTACTCCACACATCGACCGACTCCTGCCTGCATCTAGAGTATTAAGTTCACAAAGAACAGAGTAACGCATTAAGCAAGATGACATGATGTAGAGGGATAAACTCAAGCAATATGATATAAACCCCATCTTTTTATCCTCGATGACAACAATACAATACGTGTCTTGCAACCCTTTCTGTCACTGGGTAAGAACACCGCAAGATTGAACCCAAAGCTAAGTACTTCTCCCATGGCAAGAAAGATCAATCTAGTAGGCCAAACCAAACTGATAATAAGAATAGACTTGCAAATATAACTCAATCATACATAAAAGAATTCAGAGAAGATTCAAATATTATTCATAGATAAACTTGATCATAAACCCACAATGCATCGGATCTCGACAAACACACCACAAAAAGAGATTACATCAAATAGATCTCCACAAGAGAGGGGGTGAACATTGTATTGAGATCCAAAAAGAGAGAAGAAGTCATCTAGCTAATAACTATGGACCCGTAGGTCTGTGGTAAACTACTCACAACTCATCGAGAGGCTATGGTGTTGATGTAGAGGCCCTCCATGGTCAATTCCCCCTCCGGCAGAGTGCCGGCGAAGGCTCCAAGATGGGATCTCGCGGATACAGAAGGTTACGGTGGTGGAAATTGTGTTTCGTCTGCTCCATGGATGTTTTCGGGGTACGTAGGCTTATATAGGAGGAGGAAGTACATCGGTGGACGCCCGAGGGGCCCACGAGACAGGGGCGCGCCCTATAGGGGGGGCGCCCTCCTATCTCGTGGAAGCTTCGGTTGTTTCTTGACTTGCACTCCAAGTCCTCTAGATCACGTTCGTTTTAAAAATCACACTCCTGAAAGTTTCATTCCGTTTGGACTCCATTTGATATTCCTTTTCTTCGAAATACTGAAATAGGCAAAAAAACAGCAATACGAGTTGGGCCTCCGGTTAGTAGGTTAGTCCCAAAAATGATATAAATGTGTAAAATAAAGCCCATAAACATCCAAAACAAGTAATATAATAGCATGGAACAATAAAAAATTATAGATACGTTGGAGACGTATCAAGCATCCCCAAGCTTAATTCCTGCTCGTCCTCGAGTAGGTAAATGATAAAAAAGAAATTTTTGATGTGGAATGCTACCTAGCATAATTCTCAATGTAATTTTATTTAATGTGGCATGAATGTTCAGATCCAAATGATTCAAGATAGAAGCTTATAAAACATAAAAATAATAATACTTCGAAGCATACTAACAAATAATCATGTCCTATCAAAATTGCATAGCCAAAGAAAGCTTATCCCTACAAAATCATATAGTTAGGCCATGCTTCATTTCCATTACACAAAACACTCCCATCATGTACAACCCCGATGACGAGCCGAGCAATTGCTTCATACTTTTTAACGCGCTTCAGTTTTTTCAACTCTTACGCAATACATGAGCGCAAGCCATGGACATAGCACTATGGTGGTCTATTGTGGTGGTTGTGAGGACAAAAAGAGGGATAAGATAGTCTCACGTCAACTAGACGTATCAACGGGCTATGGAGATGCCCATCAATAGATATCAATGTGAGTGAGTAGGGATTGCCATGCAACGGATGCACTAGATCTATAAATGTATGAAAGCTCAACAAAAGAAACTAAGTGGGTGTGCATCCAACTTGCTTGCTCATGAAGACCTAGGGCACTTTTGAGGAAGCCCATCATTGGAATATACAAGCCAAGTTCTATAATGAAAAATTCCCACTAGTATATGAAAGTGACAATATATGAGACTCTCTATCATGAAGATCATGGTGCTATTTTTTGAAGCACAAGTGTGGAAAAAGAGGTAGTAGCAATTGTCCCTTCTCTCTTTTTCTCTCATTTTTTTTTCTTTTTCTCTTTTTTTTCTCTTTTTTTCCTTTTCTTTTTTTTCTTTTTGGTGGGCTTCTTTGGCCTCTTTTATTTTTATAAAGTCCGAAGTCTCATCCTGACTTGTGGGGGAATCATAGTCTTCATCATCCTTTCCTCACTGGGACATTGCTCTAATAATGAAGATCATCACACTTTTATTGATTTACAACTCAAAAATTACAACTCAAAGCTAGAACAAGATATGACTCTATATGAATGCCTCTGGCGGTGTACCGGGATATGCAATGAATCAAGAGCGACATGTATGAAAATTATGAAGGTGGCCTTGCCACAAATACGATGTCAACTACATGATCATGCAAAGAGCAATATGACAATGATGAAACGTGTCATAATAAACTGAACGGTGGAAAGTTGCATGGCAATATATCTCGGAATGGCTATGGAAATGCCATAATAGGTTGGTATGGTGGCTGTTTTGAGGAAGGTAAATAATGGGTACAAGCTACCGGCGAAAGTTGCGCGGTAATAAGAAAAGCTAGCAAAGTGGAAGGATGAGTGTGCGTATATCCATGGACTCACATTAGTCATAAAGAACTCATATACTTATTGCAAAAATCTACTTAGCCCTCGAAGCAAAGTACTACTACGCATGCCCCAAGAGGGATAGATTGGTAGGAAAAATCCATCGCTCGTCCCCGACTGCCACTCATAAGGAAGACAATCAAAAGAGCATCTCATGCAACAAATTTGTCACACAACTTTTACTATACGTGCATGCTACGGGACTTGCCAACTTCAACAAAAGTATTTCTCATTTTCATAATTATCCACTAGTATGACCCTAACATTACTACATTTATATCTCAAAACAATTATCAAGCAACAAATTGATCATAGCACCCAATTCTCTTCTATTATAGTTTTTATTATACCCAACTTGGATGCTCATCATTCTAGGACCAAATTTGTAACCATAGCAAATACCATGCTGTTCTAAAAGACTCTCAAACTAATATAAGTGAAGCATGAGAGACTAGCAATTTCTTCAAAATTAATCCACCGCCATGCTCTAAAAGATATAAGTGAAGCACTAGAGCAAAAACTATCAAGCTCAAAAGATATAAACGAAGCACATAGAGTATTCTAGCAAATTTCAATCAAGTAGGCTTCTCCCAAAAGGTGTGTACAGCAAGGATGATTGTGGTAAACTAAAAAGCAAATACTAATATAATACACGATGCTCCAAGCAAAACACATATCATGTGGCGAATAAAAATATAGCTCCAAGTTAAGTTACCAATGAACAAAGACGAAAGAGGGGATGCCTTCCCGGGGCATCCCCAAGCTTAGGCTTTTGGCTATACTTGAATATCTTGGGGTGCCTTGGGCATATCCAATCTTAGGTTCTTGCCATTCCTTATTCCATAGTCCATAAAAGCTTTACCCAAAAACTTGAAAACTTCACAACACAAAACTCAACAGGAAATCTTACAAGCTCCGTTAGTGAAAGGAAACAAAACCACCACATAAGGTACTGTAATGAACTCATTCTTTATTTATTTTGGTGTTAAACCTACTGTATTTCAACTTCTCTATGGTTTATAAACTATTTTACTAGCCATAGATGCATCAAAATAAGCAAACAACACACGAAAAACAGAATCTGTCAAAAACAGAACAGTCTGTAGCAATCTGTAACTAACGCAAACTTCTGGAACTTTAAAAATCCTACCAAAATAGGACATACTGGAAAATTTGTCTATTGATCAGCAGCAAAAAGAATCAATGCAAAATTACGTTTCTGTGATTTATTGAATTTTTTCTCGTGAGCGCAAAGTTTATGTTTTTCAGCAGAATCAAATCAACTATCATCATAGTTTATCCTATAGGTTCTACTTGGCACAAACACTAATTAAAAGATAAAAACACATCTAAACAGAAAGTAGAAACAAAATTTAACACTAAACAGGAACAAAAACAAAGAACATAAGAAAATTGGGTTGCCTCCCAACTAGCGCTATCGTTTAACGCCCCTAACTAGGCATAAAAGCGAAGATAGATCTAAGTAGTGCCATCTTTGGCACTTGGATTTTTAATAGGGTTATGCTCGGATCCGGGAGGCTACTTGCGTTTCCCTTCATGCTCGGAGATCTTTTGATCTAAGGCATCCAACCGCTTATTACAAAGTGCAATCAAGTTATTCGTGCGGTTGATATTTCCACCAATATTCTTAAGTGGTTCAACAAATTTTTGCAATTCACCAAGTTTCTCTAAAATTTGAGTTCCTTCATGAGAGAAGGGCGATCCTTTTTGTAGGGGAAGTACTCCTAGTATCCCTTCTATAATTTCATACGCAAAACTAGGATCAACTTCAATAAAACACCCTTTTACGGTAAAATCAAGGAGTTGTCTATGGGGTAGGGTTAACCCAACATAAAAATCGCGAATTAAAATCTTGAAATCTCCTTCTATAGCGCAACTATGATAGGATTCTAACATTCTGAACCAAGCATCTTTTAAATTTTCTCCTCGTCTCTGTTTTAATTGAAGAACTTCAAAGTCGGGAGACGAAGGGATAAAAACAGAGCTAGCCATAATGACAAGGTAAACGAGCAAACACACGGGTAACAGAAAAAGGCAAGCGAAAAGAGAGGAGGAGAAGATTGGGAAAGAGAGGGCGAATAAAACGGCAAAGGTGAAGTGGGGGAGAGGAAAATGAGAGGCAAATGGCAAATAATGTAAATGCGAGGGGGATGAGTTTGTGATGGTACTTGGTATGTCTTGACTTGAGCGAAGACCTCCCCGACAACGGCGTCAGAAATCCTTCTTGCTACGTCTTGAGCTTGCGTTGGTTTTCCTTGAAGAGGAAAGGGTGATGCAGCACAGTATCGTAAGTATTTCCCTCAGTTTTTGAGAACCAAGGTATCAATCCAGTAGGAGGCACCTCAACAAGTCCCACGAACCTACACAAACAAACAAAGAACTCGCAACCAACGCGATAAAGGGGTTGTCAATCCCTTCACGGCCACTTGCGAAAGTGAGATCTGATAGAGATAGTATGATAATATAAATATATTTTTGGTATTTTATAATATAGATGCAGAAAATAAAGATGCAAATAAAAGTAGATTGGAAGCAAATATGATAAGAGATAGACCCAAGGGCCATATGTTTCACTAGAGGCTTCTCTCGAGATAGCATAAGCATTACGGTGGGTGAACAAATTACTGTCGAGCAATTGCTAGAAAAGCGAATAATTATGAGATTATCTAGGCATGATCATGTATATAGGCATCACGTCTGCAACAAGTAGACCGACTCCTGCCTGCATCTACTACTATTACTCCACACATCGCCGACTCCTGCCTGCATCTAGAGTATTAAGTTCACAAAGAACAGAGTAATGCATTAAGCAAGATGACATGATGTAGAGGGATAAACTCAAGCAATATGATATAAACCCCATCTTTTTATCCTCGATGGCAACAATACAATACGTGTTTTGTAACCCTTTCTGTCACTGGGTAAGAACACCGCAAGATTGAACCCAAAGCTAAGTACTTCTCCCATGGCAAGAAAGATCAATCTAGTAGGCCAAACCAAACTGTTAATTCGAAGAGACTTGCAAAGATAACTCAATCATACATAAAAGAATTCAGAGAAGATTCAAATATTATTCACAGATAAACTTGATCATAAACCCACAATTCATCGGATCTCGACAAACACACTGCAAAAACAGATTACATCAAATGGATCTCCAGAAGAGAGGGGGAGAACATTGTATTGAGATCCAAAAAGAGAGAAGAAGCCATCTAGCTAATAACTATGGACCCGTAGTGTTGGGGAACGTTGCAGAAAATTAAAAAATTTCCTATGGTTTCACCAAGATCCATCTATGAGTTCATCTAGCAACGAGTCATGGGAGAGTGATTGCATCTACATACCACTTGTAGATCGCGTGCGGAAGCGTTCAAGTGAACGGGCTTGATGGAGTCGTACTCGTCGTGATTCAAATCACCGATGACCTAGTGCCGAACGGACAGCACCTCCGCGTTCAACACACGTACGGAGCGGATGATGTCTCCTCCTTCTTGATCCAGCAAGGGGGAAGGAGAGGTTGATGATGATCCAGCAGCACGACAGCGTGGTGGTGGATGCAGCAGAACTCCGGCAGGGCTTCGCTAAGCGACTACGGGAGGAGGAGGAGGTGTAGCAGGAAGGGGAGGCGCCAAGGGCTTCAGGGTGCGGCCACCCCTCCCTCCCCTCCCTTTATATAGGTGCAAGAGAGGGGGGGAGGGCGCAGCCTTGCCCCTTCCTCCAAGGAAGGGGTGCGGCCAAGAGGGGGGGAGGAGTCCATCCTCCCCAAGGCACCTCGGAGGTGCCTTCCCCTCTTAGGACTCTCCCCTCCCCAAGTCTCCTTGGCGCATGGGCCTCTTGGGGCTGGTGCCCTTGGCTCATATAGGCCAAGGCGCACCCCCACAGCCCATGTGCCCCCCCGGGGCAGGTGGACCCCCCGGTGGACCCCCGGACCCCTTTCGGCACTCCCGGTACAATACCGATAAAGTGCGAAACTTTTCCAGCGACCGAAATAAGACTTCCTATATATAAATCTTTACCTCCGGACCATTCCGGAACTCCTCGTGACGTCCGGGATCTCATCCGGGACTCCGAACAACATTCGGTTTGTTGCATACTCATATTCATACAACCCTAGCGTCACCGAACCTTAAGTGTGTAGACCCTACGGGTTCGGGAGACATGCAGACATGACCGAGACGTTCTCCGGTCAATAACCAACAGCGGGATCTGGATACCCATGTTGGCTCCCACATGTTCCACGATGATCTCATCGGATGAACCACGATGTCAAGGACTCAATCGACCCCGTATACAATTCCCTTTGTCTAGCGGCATTGTACTTGCCCGAGATTCGATCGTCGGTATCCCGATACCTTGTTCAATCTCGTTACCGGCAAGTCTCTTTACTCGTTCCGTAACACATCATCCCGTGATCAACCCCTTGGTCACATTGTGCATATTATGATGATGTCCTACCGAGTGGGCCCAGAGATACCTCTCCGTTTACACGGAGTGACAAATCCCAGTCTCGATTCGTGCCAACCCAACAGACACTTTCGGAGATACCTGTAATGCACCTTTATAGCCACCCAGTTACGTTGTGACGTTTGGTACACCCAAAGCATTCCTACGGTATCCGGGAGTTGCACAATCTCATGGTCTAAGGAAAAGATACTTGACATTAGAAAAGCTTTAGCATACGAACTACACGATCTTTGTGCTAGGCTTAGGATTGGGTCTTGTCCATCACATCATTCTGCCAATGATGTGATCCCGTTATCAACGACATCCAATGTCCATGGTCAGGAAACCATGACCATCTATTGATAAACGAGCTAGTTAACTAGAGGCTTACTAGGGACATGGTGTTGTCTATGTACCCACACATGTATCTGAGTTTCCTATCAATACAATTATAGCATGGATAATAAACGATTATCATGAACAAGGAAATATAATAATAACTAATTTATTATTGCCTCTAGGGCATATTTCCAATAGTCTCCCACTTGCACTAGAGTCAATAATCTAGTTCACATCGCCATGTGATTAACACTGATAGGTCACATCGCCATGTGACCAACATCCAAAGAGTTTACTAGTGTCACTAAACTAGTTCACATCATCATGTGATTAAGACTCAATGAGTTCTGGGGTTTGATCATGTTTTGCTTGTGAGAGAGGTTTTAGTCAACGGATCTGAACCTTTCAGATCCGTGTGTGCTTTGCAAATTTCTAGGTCAAATTGTAAATGCTGCTTCCACGCTCCACTTGGAGCTATTCCAAATGGTTGCTCACTATACGTATCCGGTTTGCTACTCAGAGTCACTCGGATAGGTGTTAAAGCTTGCATCGACGTAACCCTTTACGCCGAACTCTTTATCACCTCCATAACCGAGAAACATGTCCTTATTTACTCCAAGGACAATTTTGACCGCTGTCCAATGATCCATTCCTGGATCATTCTTGTACCCCTTGACTGACTCATGGCAAGGCACACTTCCGGTGCGGTACACAGCATAGCATACTATAGAGCCTACGTCTAAGGCATAGGGGACGACCTTCGTCCTTTCTCTCTTTTCTATCGTGGTCAAGCTTTAACTCTTAACTTCATACCTTACAACTCAGGCAAGAACTCCTTCTTTGACTGATCCATCTTGAACACCTTCAAGATTATGTCAAGGTATGTGCTCATTTGAAAGTACCATTAAGCGGTTTTGATCTATCCTCATAGATCTTGATGCTCAATGTTTAAGTAGCTTAATCCAGGTTTTCACTTGAAAAACACTTTTCAAATAACCCTATATGCTTTACAGAATATTCTACATCATTTCTGATCATCAATATGTCAACGACATATACTCATCAGAAATTCTATAGTGCTCCCACTCACTTCTTTGGAAATACAAGTTTCTCACAAACTTTGTATAAACCCAAAATCTTTGATCATTTCATCAAAGCGTATATTCCAACTCCGAGATGCTTACTCCAGTCCTTAGAAGGATCGCTGGAGCCAGCATACCTTTTAGCATCCTTAGGATAAAAAAAAACTTTCTGATTGTATCACATACAACCTTTCCTTACAAAACTGGTAAGGAAACTCGTTTTGACATCCATCTGCCAGATTTCATAAATGCAGCTAATGCTAACATGATTCCGACGGATTTAAGCATCGCTACGGATGAGAAAATCTCATCGTAGTCAACTCCTTGAACTTGTGAAAAACTCTTTGCCACAAGTCGAGCTTCATAGACGGTGACATTACCGTCCACGTCCGTCTTCTTCTTAAAGATCCATTTATCTCAATGGCTTGCCGATCAACGGGCAAGTCCACCAAAGTCCATGCTTTGTTCTAATACATGGATCCTATCTCGGATTTCATGGCTTTTAACCATTTGTTGGAATCCGGGCCCACCATTGCTTCTCCATAGCTCGTAGGTTCATTGTTGTCTAGCAACATGACCTTCAAGACATGATTACTGTACCACTCTGAAGTAGTACGCATCCTTGTCACCCTACGAGGTACGGTAGTGACTTGATCCGAAACTTCATGATCACTATCATAAGCTTCTACTTCAATTGGTGTAGGCGCCACAGGAACAACTTCCTGTGCCCTGCTGCACACTAGTTGAAGTGATGGTTCAATAACCTCATCATGTCTCCACCATTCTCCCACTCAATTCTTTCGAGAGAAACTTTTCCTTGAGAAAGGACCCGTTTCTAGAAACAATTACTTTTGCTTCCGGATCTTGAGATAGGAGGTATACCCAACTGTTTTGGGTGTCCTATGAAGATGTATTTATCCGTTTTGGGTTCGAGCTTATCACGATGAAACTTTTTCACATAAGCGTCGCAGCCCCAAACTTTTAAGAAACGACAACTTAGGTTTCTCCAAACCATAGTTCAAACAGTGTCGTCTCAACGGAATTACGTGGTGCCCTATTAAAGTGAGTGCGGTTGTCTCTAATGCCTAACCCATGAATGATAGTGGTAATTCGATAAGAGACATCATGGTACGCACCATATCCAATAGGGTGCAACTATGATGTTCGGACACACCATCATACTATGGTGTTCCAGGCGGTATTAATTGTGAAACAATTTCCACAGTGTCTTAATTGCGTGCCAAAGCTCGTAACTCAGATACTCATCTCTATGATCATATCATAGACATTTTATCCTCTTGTCACAATGATCTTTAACTTCACTCTGAAATTACTTGAACAATTAAATAATTCAGACTTTGTGTTTCATCAAGTAAATATACTCAACATCTACTCGAATCATCTGTGAAGTCAGAACATAACGATATTCACTGCATGCCTCAGCACTCATTGGACTGCACACATCAAAATGTGTTACTTCCAACAGGTTGCTACCTTGTTCCATCTTACTGAAACCGAGGCTTTTCAGTCATCTTGCCCATGTGGTATGATTTGCATATCTCAAGTGATTCAAAATCAAGTGAGTCCAAATGATCCATCTGCATGGAGTTTCTTCATGCGTATACACCAATAGACATGGTTTGGATGTCTCAAACTTTTCAAAAACGAGTGAGTCCAAAGATCCATCAACATGGAGCTTCTTCATGCGTTTTATACTAATATGACTTACATGGCAGTGCCACAAGTACGTGGTACTATCATTACTATCTTATATCTTTTGGCCTGAAAATGTGTATCACTACGATCAAGATTCAATAAACCATTCCTTTTAGGTGCTAGACCATTGAAGGTATTATTCAAATTAACAGAGTAACCATTATTCTCCTTAAATGAATAACCGTATTGCGACAGACATAATCCAATCATGTCTATGCTCAACGCAAACACCAAATTGCAATTATTTAGGTTTAACACCAATCTCGATGGTAGAGGGAGCGTGTGATACTTGATCATATCAACCTTGGAAACACTTCCAACACGTATTGTTAGCTCACCTTTAGCTAGTCTCCGTTTATTCCGTAGCTTTTGTTTCGAGTTACTAACACTTAGCAACCGAACCGGTATCTAATACCCTGGTGCTACTAGGAGTACTAGTAAAGTACACATTAACATAATGTATATCCAATATACTTCTATCGACCTTGCCAGCCTTCTTATCTACCAAGTATCTAGGGTAATTCTGCTCCAGTGGCTGTTCCCCTTATTACAGAAGCACTTAGTCTCGGGTTTGGGTTCAACCTTGGGTTTCTTCACTGGAGCAGCAACTGATTTGCCGTTTCATGAAGTGTCCCTTCTTGCCCTTGCCCTTCTTGTAACTAGTGGTTTCACCAACCATCAACAATTGATGCTCCTTCTTGATTTCTACTTTCGCGGTGTCAAACATCGTGAATACCTCAAGGATCATCATATCTATCCCTGACATGTTATAGTTCATCACGAAGCTCTAGCAGCTTGGTGGCAATGACTTTGGAGAAACATCACTATCTCATCTGGAAGATCAACTCCCACTCGATTCAAGTGATTGTTGCACTCAGACAATCTGAGCACAAGCTCAACGATTGAGCTTTTCTCCCTTAGTTTGCAGGCTAAGAAAATCGTCGGAGGTCTTATACCTCTTGACGTGGGCACGAGCCTGAAATCCCAATTTCAGCCCTCGAAACATCTCATATGTTCCGCGACGTTTCGAAAAACGTCTTTGGTGCCTCAACTCTAAACCGTTTAACTGAACTATCATGTAGTTATCAAAACGTGTATGTCCGATGTTCGTAACATCCACAAACGACGTTTGGGGTTCAGCACACTGAGCGGTGCATTAAGGACATAAGCTTTCTACTGTCCGCATAATTGCTACTATCAACTTTCAACTATATTTTTTCTAGGAACTTATCTAAACAGTGGAACTAAAGCGCGAGCTTACGACATAATTTGCAAAGATCTTTTGACTATGTTCAGGATAATTAAGTTCATCTCATGAACTCCCACTTAGATAGACATCCCTCTAGTCATCTAAGTGATTACATGATCTGAGTCAACTAGGCCGTGTCCGATCATCACGTGAGACGGACTAGTCATCATCGGTGAACATCTTCATGTTGATCGTATCTACTATACGACTCATGCTCGACCTTTCGGTCTCTTGTGTTCCGAGGCCATGTCTGTACATGCTAGGCTCGTCAAGTTAACCTAAGTGTTCTGCGTGTGTAAATCTGGCTTACACCCGTTGTATGTGAACGTAAGAATCTATCACACCCGATCATCATGTGGTGCTTCGAAACGACGAACTTTAGCAACGGTGCACAGTTAGGGAGAACACTTTCTTGAAATTGTTATGAGGGATCATCTTATTTACTACCGTCGTTCTATGTAAACAAGATGTATAAACATAATAAACATCACATGCAATTATATAGTAGTGACATGATATGGCCAATATCATATAGCTCCTTTGATCTCCATCTTCGGGGCTCCATGATCATCTTGTCACCGGCATGACACCATGATCTCCATCATCATGATCTCCATCATCGTGTCTTCATGAAGTTGTCACGCCAACGACTACTTCTACTTCTATGGCTAACGCGTTTAGCAATAAAGTAAAGTAGTTTACATGGCATTCTTCAATGACACGCATGTCATACAAAAAAATAAAGACAACTCCTATGGCTCCTGCCGGTTGTCATACTCATCGACATGCAAGTCATGATTCCTATTACAAGAACATGATCTCATACATCACATATATCATTCATCATTCATCACAACTTTGGCCATATCATATCACAAAACACTTGCTGCAAAAACAAGTTAGACGTCCTCTAATTGTTGTTGCAAGTTTTATGTGGCTGCAATAGGGTTCTAGCAAGAACGTTTTCTTACCTACGTGAAAGCCACAACATGATTTGTCAACTTCTATTTACCCTTCATAAGGACCCTTTTCATCGAATCCGCTCCAACTAAAGTGGGAGAGACAGACATCCGCTAGCCACCTTATGCAACTAGTGCATGTCGGTCGGTGGAACCAGTCTCACGTAAGCGTACGTGTAAGGTCAGTCCGGGCCGCTTCATCCCACAATACCGCTGAAGCAAGATAAGACTAGTAGCAGCAAGAAAGTTGACAACATCTACGCCCACAACAAATTGTGTTCTACTCGTGCAATAGAGAACTATGCATAGACCTAGCTCATGATGCCACTGTTGGGGAACGTTGCAGAAAATTAAAATTTTTCCTACGGTTTCACCAAGATCCATCTATGAGTTCATCTAGCAACGAGTCATGGGAGAGTGATTGCATCTACATACCACTTGTAGATCGCGTGCGGAAGCGTTCAAGTGAACGGGGTTGATGGAGTCGTACTCGTCGTGATTCAAATCACCGATGACCTAGTGCCGAACGGACAGCACCTCTGCGTTCAACACACGTACGGAGTGGATGACGTCTCCTCCTTCTTGATCCAGCAAGGGGGAAGGAGAGGTTGATGATGATCCAGCAGCACGACGGCGTGGTGGTGGATGCAGCAGAACTCCGGCAAGGCTTCACTAAGCGACTACGGGAGGAGGAGGAGGTGTAGCAGGAAGGGGAGGCGCCAAGGGCTTCAGGGTGCGGCCACCCCTCCCTCCCCTCCCTTTATATAGGTGCAAGAGAGGGGGGGAGGGCGCAGCCTTGCCCCTTCCTCCAAGGAAGGGGTGTAGCCAAGATGGGGGGAGGAGTCCATCCTCCCCAAGGCACCTCGGAGGTGCCTTCCCCTCTTAGGACTCTCCCCTCCCCAAGTCTCCTTGGTGCATGGGCCTCTTGGGGCTGGTGCCCTTGGCCCATATAGGCCAAGGCGCACCCCCACAGCCCATGTGGACCCCCGGGGCAGGTGGACCCCCCCGGTGGACCCCCGGACCCCTTTCGGCACTCCCGGTACAATACCGATAAAGTGCGAAACTTTTCCAGCGACCAAAATAAGACTTCCTATATATAAATCTTTACCTCCGGACCATTCCGGAACTCCTCGTGACGTCCAGGATCTCATCTGGGACTCCGAACAACATTCGGTTTGCTGCATACTCATATTCATACAACCCCAGCGTCACCGAACCTTAAGTGTGTAGACCCTACGGGTTCGGGAGACATGCAGACATGACCGAGACGTTCTCCGGTCAATAACCAACAGCGGAATCTGGATACCCATGTTGGCTCCCACATGTTCCACGATGATCTCATCGGATGAACCACGATGTCAAGGACTCAATCGATCCCGTATACAATTCCCTTTGTCTAGCGGCATTGTACTTGCCCGAGATTCGATCGTCGGTATCCCGATACCTTGTTCAATCTCGTTACCGGCAAGTCTCTTTACTCATTCCGTAACACATCATCCCGTGATCAACCCCTTGGTCACATTGTGCACATTATGATGATGTCCTACCGAGTGGGCCCAGAGATACCTCTCCGTTTACACGGAGTGACAAATCCCAGTCTCGATTCGTGCCAACCCAACAGACACTTTCGGAGATACCTGTGATGCACCTTTATAGCCACCTAGTTACGTTGTGATGTTTGGTACACCCAAAGCATTCCTAAGGTATCCGGGAGTTGCACAATCTCATGGTCTAAGGAAAAGATACTTGACATTAGAAAAGCTTTAGCATATGAACTACACGATCTTTGTGCTAGGCTTAGGATTGGGTCTTGCCCATCACATCATTCTGCCAATGATGTGATCCCGTTATCAACGACATCCAATGTCCATGGTCAGGAAACCATGACCATCTATTGATAAACGAGCTAGTTAACTAGAGGCTTACTAGGGACATGGTGTTGTCTATGTACCCACACATGTATCTGAGTTTCCTATCAATACAATTATAGCATGGATAATAAACGATTATCATGAACAAGGAAATATAATAATAACTAATTTATTATTGCCTCTAGGGCATATTTCCAACACGTAGGTCTGTGGTAAACTACTCACAACTCATCGGAGAGGCTATGGTGTTGATGTAGAGGCCCTCCATGGTCGATTCCCCCTCCGGCAGAGTGCCGACGAAGGCTCCAAGAAGGGATCTCACGGATACAGAAGGTTACGGTGGTGGAAATTGTGTTTTGTCTGCTCCCTAGATGTTTTTGGGGTATGTAGGGTTATATAGGAGGAGGAAGTACGTCGGTGGACACCTGAGGGGCCCACGAGACAGGGGGGCGCCCTATGGGGGGGCCTCCTATCTCGTGGAAGCTTCGGCTGTTTCTTGACTTGCACTCCAAGTCCTCTAGATCACGTTCGTTCCAAAAATCACGCTTCCGAAGGTTTCATTCCGTTTGGACTCCGTTTGATATTCCTTTTCTTTGAAATACTGAAATAGGCAAAAAAACAGCAATACGGGCTAGGCCTCCGGTTAGTAGGTTAGTCCCAAAAATAATATAAATGTGTAAAATAAAGCCCATAAACATCCAAAACAGGTAATATAATAGCATGGAACAATCAAAAATTGTAGATACGTTGGAGATGTATCAGTCACCTCATGCAACTGGGTCGTTTCCCGGGTTACTGAGGAAACATTGGACGAGTATGTCCAAACGTGCGTCTTAGCCAAAAAAGATGTCATCCATTGGAGGGTCCCAGGCACAGTAACCCCTCCTGAACCCAAGGAAGGTGAAGTAATTGTTTTTACCGATCGTCTGCTCCGGGGTTTTACCCATCCCGACTCAATTCTTCTGTGATATGCTGCACTTTTTCAAGCTCCATCCTCAAGATGTCGGGCCCAATTCCGTTTCAAACATCTGCAACTTTCAAGTGTTTTGTGAAGTATACCTTCAACAAGAGCCCACTATAGAATTGTTCAGAGAATTCTATTAGTTAAACCGGCAGACTGGGTTCACAAACGGGCCCAACCTAGGGTTAGGTGGCATTTCGATTCAGAGGCAGAAAGAAGCCACCTTCCCAGCCGCCAAACAGCCCAGTCATCCTAAGGACTGGAACTAGACTTGGTTTTACTACCAAGATACTTCTGCAGAAGGGAAAAATCCTCTGCCGGGTTATCGTGAAAACCGGCTTAGCAACATGCACCCTCTTCTAGAACGTATTAGCATAGAAGAACGGGCCAAATATATGCCCATCTTTTCAAAGATCAGAGCCTTAATGGCTAACGGTTTGACTAGACTCAACCTAGTCCGATGCTGGGTCGCCTGGAGAATTTTGCCCTTAAGCCGCCGCTCTAGTTTAATGTGTGAGTATACTAGCAATGCCAAAGACCCTCAACGCCACTGTCAGATAGAATTGAATGATGAAGATATCAATGACATGACCAAGACTCTGCTGAACGAGAGCTTGGAAGATTGCAGCAAGACCGGCTTAAATCCTTTTTGCACCCTTAACAAACCTCCAGCTGTAAGTATTTGAAATAATTTCTGGTTTACTCAGTTATTCACTTTAAACTGCCTTCTTACAGTCATTTTAATTTTCGTAGGCTGGTTCTCCTTTCTGGAACAAGAAGTTGCAAGATAAGCCGACCAAAAAGACCCGGACAAAGAATAAGGCTCCTAAAAAGCCTGCCAAGAAGAAGAGCAACCCCTCCGAGTTATTTAACTTGGATGATGATGAGTCAGAGGTAGAACTTGACTCCCTTGGATCATTTTTTGTACATCTTATTGACAATGATCACTATCAAGATGACGTAGAAGGCAACCACGTAGATGGTGAAGAGGTAACTATCCTTTCCTTCGACTGAGAAACTCTACCAAGACAGAAAGTTCGTCAAGAAAGCCGGAAAGTAAGGTTTTCTCACCCTTTAGCTTACTTGGATCCCAACTTTATTTTGAAGAAGCAGCAGCATGAAGCTCGCCGCACAACCCGGAATAGCAGCGGTGGGATTTGTTGGGGAACACAGTAATTTCAAAAAAAATCCTATGATCACGCAAGATCAATCTAGGAGATGCATATCAACGAGAGGGGAGAGTGTGTCCACATACCCTCGTAGACCGAAAGCAAGCGTTATGACAACGCGGTTGATGTAGTCGTACATCTTCACGATCCGACCGATCCTAGCACCGAAGGTACGTCACCTCCGTGATCCGCACACATTCAGCTCGTGTGACGTCCCACGAACTCTAGATCCAGCTGAGGTCGAGGGAGAGTTTCGTCAGCATGACGGCATGGTGACAGTGATGATGAAGTTACTGGCGCAGGGATTCGCCTAAGCACTACGACGATGTGACCGAGGTGGAAATCTATGGAGGGGGGCACCGCACACGGCTAAACAATCAACTTGTGTGTTCTAGGGTGCCCCCTGCCCCGTATATAAAGGAGCAAGGGGGGAGGCTAGCCGGCCCCTGTAGGCGCGCCCCAAGAGAGGAGTCCTACTAGGACTACTAGTCCTAGTAGGATTCCACCAAGAGGGGAAGAGGGGGAAGGAAGGAGAGGGAGAGGGGGAAGGAAAGGGGGGCGCCGCCCCCCCTTCATTGTCCTATTCGGACTCAAGGGGAGGGGGCGCGCGGCCTGCCGTGTCCGCCCCTCTCTCTCTCCACTAAGGCCCATCGAGGCCCATTAGTTCCCCCGGGGGTTCCGATAACCCTCTAGCACTCCGGTTTTATTCGAAACTTCTCCGAAACACTTCCACTATCCGAATATTGTCGTCCAATATGTCAATCTTTATGTCTTGACCATTTCGAGACTCCTCGTCATGTCCATGATCACATCTGGGACTCCAAACAATCTTCGGTACATCATATCACATAAACTCATAATACCAATCGTCTTCGAACCTTAAGCTTGCGGACCCTACGGGTTCGAGAACTATGTAGACATGACCGTGACTCACTTTCGGTCAATAACCAATAGTGGAACCTGGATGCTCATATTGGTTCCTACATATTCTACGAAGATCTTTATCGGTCAAACCGCATAACAACATACGTTGTTCCCTTTGTCATCGGTATGTTACTTGCCCGAGATTCGATCGTCGGTATCTCAAGACCTAGTTCAGTCTTGTTACCGGCAAGTCTCTTGACTTGTTCCATAATACTTCATCCTACAACTAACTCATTAATCACAATGCTTGCAAGGCTTATAGTGATGAGTATTACCGAGAGGGCCCAGAGATACCTCTCCGAAATACGGAGTGACAAATCCTAATCTCAATATATGCCAACCCAACAAGCACCTTCGGAGACACCTGTAGAGCACCTTTATAATCACCCTTTTACGTTGTGACGTTTGGTAGCACACAAAGTGTTCCTCCGGTATTCGGGAGTTGCATAATCTCATAGTCTGAGGAACTTGTATAAGTCATGAAGAAAGCAGTAGCAATGAAACTGACACAATCATAATGCTAAGCTAACGGATGGGTCATGTCCATCACATCATTCTCCTAATGATGTGGTCCCGTTCATCAAATGACAACACATGTCTATGGTTAGGAAACACAACCATCTTTGATTAACGAGCTAGTCAAGTATAAGCATACTAGGGACTATAAGTTTTGTCTATGGATTCACACATGTACTAAGTTTCCGGTTAATACAATTCTAGCATGAGTAATAAACATTTATCATGAATTAAGGAAATAAATAATAACTTTATTATTGCCTCTAGGGCATATTTCCTTTAGGATTCTCTCCTTCGGCTTACCCAACGCGCCGACTCCTCACAAGCATCGTCCAGAGGTTTCACAGATTTCCGAGTTAGCTTTTCCCAAGGTGGGTCTGTTTCGACAACCTCTTAACCCTTATGATTCAAACTATCAGGGAACCTCTCACTCTTCATATGGTGATACCAGTGGGACTCGGGTTCCTCTGTTCAAGACTGTTTCTGGGTGAGAACACTTAAGCCTGCTTGCTTTAACACCTTACTCAATTGGTATACTAATCTCATAATGTGTTTTACTTTCAGTGCTATGGCCAAACCTAGCAAGAAGCTGAAGGTGAATAAACCGGCCGAAGATCCCAAGGTTGCTAACCCGGAAAAACAGACAATGTCTGAGTCTTTGCATCAAACTTGAGAGGCAGCCATGGACCATGATCCGCCACCAGAGGAGCACCATGTCACCATGGACTCCATCAATGTTGACCCGGAGAATGCTAAGTCACCCAGTCCTGCTCAGCCGGCTCAAGAAACTAAAGATGTAATAGTTACTGGGACGGCTTATACAACTCCAGGCAACACCACCGTCTTATCCAAACACAACGTCAAGGAAGAAATTTCAGCTGTTGATAAGGGCAAGTGGAAACTGGACTTGGAAAGTTACGCCCAGTTCAATGCTAAGGAAATTCACTTTGGTTATCTAAGCAGCCTTCACACCAGCCGTGATTTTGAGGCCGGCCTCGTCAACCTCATGAAGGATCATTTTGAGGTAAGCAGTGCAATCTTCTCCATATAAGTATATCTGTGCCAGCCGCCAAGTCTACTGGATATGATAGAATTGAATATGTTGTAGACTTTAGATAGCCTCTTTAGCCTCACATTCATGTCATGACATATTGTAGTTGCAGAATCAAAACGAGTAGCCCCCAAGGGCCAGCTTAAGCTACATAGCTGAAACCGGGACTTCAAATTGTAGTTCTCAACTTCGCATATGTAGCTCCCAAGGGCCGGCTTAAACTAACAAGTTAAACCGGGACTTCACATAGTAGTGCTCAATTTTGCACTTGTACCCCCCAAGGGCCATCTTAAACTAACAAGTTAAGCTGGGACTTATCATCATAATTATGAATAAAATCCAAATATGTAGCCCCCATGAACCGGTTTTAATCATAGAAATTTATCCGGGTCATCATAGAATTTGTCTTCAGAAAGAGCAACATGCATTAGCTCCCAAGTGCCAAGTTAAATACTTGTATTATGCTTGGGACTTTAAATAAGACGATCATCATAACGTCATACTGCTTGCCTTTTTGTGTGACAGGCTAAATTGAATATGAAGGAATCTCAAGTTACTGATCTGAAGCAGAACATCCAAAACCAGCAAACTGAAACTTCCAAGGCCAAATCAGATCTGAATACCGCTTTAGAAGACATTGAAAAAAATGAAAAGGGACTTCAGTACTGAAAGAACTGGCTGGGAGACCGAGAAAACAACTCCGTTAAAAAGAGCAGAAAATGCTAAGGCTGCTCTTAAGCCGGTGACTAATGAGTTATCCGGCTTAAAGCAGCAAATCAATAACATTAGAGCTGCCATCTTCGGTAAGTAACATAATACTTCCCCTTGTATCATCAATGTATCACAATAATTGGCCGGTTTACCAGTATTTTCACTGATGCAGGTTCCAGAAGCTCCAAACTGGGTCAAGACATGTGCATAATGCTGAAAGTTGTATATACCCTTGTGGAGCAGATGTATAGTGGTGCTCAATGGGCTATTTCTGCTGCCTCTCATAAGAAGCAACCACCTTCCCTTATCAAGGAAGTGTTGGAGAAACTGTTTGTGCTGCCTCAAAGGTTTGAAGAATTAAAGCGATCAGCCGCCCGAGCTGATGCCATCACCGCCCTGAGCCGGGAAAAAGCATGACAAGTATAACTAGACCCAGAAGAACTAGCCACCAGTTGCCCGAGTTTAAAAGAAGATGGGTCTCCCTTCAGCGCTGAGGACTTCACCAAAATAGTAAGGGAGATGCGTCCCTAGACAAGCAAATTGGCTGAGGAGACTGACCTCTCCAAGTATCATCTAGTTTATGATGTTAAAAACGCAAAGGTGAAGGTGTCGTTTCATGAGGCCGTGGACCTTATCCCGCCAACACGTAAGCACACCTTCGCTCCTGATATTGACCCGTCAAGCCTTATAGATGATGAAGCTGTATTTTTAAAGCTTTGACTGGGATCAACTGGACCACATCTCACTTCCAGCCAATGGGTGAACAAGAAGAAGAAGAACCAGTGCAAGATGACCCGGAAGCTTCAACACGCCAAGACCAGGGCCACTAAACCACGACCTGGCTCTCAACCTACCATATAGAAGTTGTGCACAGCAAAAACACTTTTTATTTTGGGCTACATGACGGCTTGTAATAGGCTAATTTAAAACAATGATCTGCCATACCATCATCCATGTTTATATTCATAACACTTTAAACCGCCAATCTTGATATGAAAAGGTCTGCGGTCTCTGCTCAGAATATTACCAGTGATACGAGTCATGTTCATCACATTCCCTGCACACAAGCAGATAACATGTGCCCTGGCAGTTTACCCCAGGGCGGGTCATAATGCCCCATAGAAAATTTTACTGGTGGCTAAATAGTCTATAACCAGGGCGGGTTACCAAACCTTGCATACTCATAACAAGTAAATAACATACATGTGAGATGTATTCATACTGACGGCTTACAACACCTGATGCAGCAAGGGTAATAGCCCGAGAACTTAGAGCACAGAACTCAAGTGCACAATCAAACATACTGGCGACTTATCGTCCAAAGCCAGGCCGGGTTATTAAAACCTCAGATACGCTCAAATATGAGCCATAAAGATTAAGGCTATATGGCCTAAATCATTTGAAACCATATGTCAATATGGTACAAGAATATGAACAAAAACAATGTTCAAATAAAATAACAAATATAAAAACAAGGCTTTCATAGGCTGCCAAACCTCAATATCAAGTGTCGTTCAAAGGGCCGCACAACCACTGAGTTAATCCTTTATTCAAACATGTAAATAGGGCCTCACATGACCAATCGTCGTTTGAACTTTGACAAGTTCAGGGTCTTTATAAGATTGACTGTCAAGAGTACGGCGGGTCATTCCAGGATTACCTGGGCGGAGTGTCCGACATACAAAGGTAGGATAACCCGGATTTTTGGTGAATACACTTGGCATCCAAGCCGGTCAAAAGGGTAAATACATCTATGTTCATTGAACAGGAAGCCCCCAAGTGACCTATCATAAGCCATCAAGGTGAGTTAACCTATGTTTGAACTGCACATTATAGCAAGTTCTCTTATGTAACGTTTAGACCTGGGCAGAAAGCCCCCAAGTCATTTGCAACAAAGTGTATAAGCCGGATCAAAGGGTAGTCCAAGCTATGCTCAGTGAGCAGGAAGCCCCCATGTTATTTGTAACAAGGCATGCAAGTCGGATCAAGAGGGTAGTCATAGCTATGCTCAGTGAGCAGGAAGCCCCCAAGTGATCTTATGAATTGATAATAAAGACTCAAATACTCAGAAATGAAATGGTAGAGGCCCTGAATTATCAGGGATGCCAGCTTTATTATACGAATCATAATATATACATTGGTAAAAGTATGTACAACACAAGAGCCGGTGGCTCAGGTGTAATAAGGCCAAAGAGGAGCAATGTTCCACGGCCGGAGGGTCTCCTCCTTGTAGGATCAAAAGTATGTTTAGAGGGGGGGTGATTAGACTACTTGATCAAATAAAAATCTTGCCTTTTTCAATTTTAGTTCTTGGCAGATTTTATCAACTTAGCACAAGTCAAGCAATCAACCTACACATGCAATTCTAAGAGTATAGCAGCGGAATGTAAAACAATTCCATATGAAGGTAAATGGGAGGAGTTTGAGAAGGCAAACACAATTGGAGACACGGATGTTTTTGTCGTGGTTCCGATAGGTGGTGCTATCGTACATCCACATTGATGGAGACTTCAACCCACGAAGGGTAACGGCTGCGTGAGTCCACGGAGGGATCCACCCACGAAGGGTCCACGAAGAAGCAACCCTATCCCACCATGGTCGTCGCCCATGAAGGACTTGCCTCACTAGGGTATATCTTCATGAAGTAGGCGATCTCCTTGCCCTTACAAACTCCTTGGTTCAACTCCACAATCTTGTCGGAGGCTCCCAAGTGACACCTAGCCAATCTAGGAGACACCACTCTCCAAGAAGTAACAAATGGTGTGTTGCTGATGAACTCTTTGCTCTTGTGCTTCAAATGATAGTCCCCCCAACACTCAACTCTCTCTCACAGGATTTGGATTTGGTGGAAAGAAGATTTGAGTGGAAAGCAACTTGGGGAAGGCTAGAGATCAAGATTCATATGGTAGGAATGGAATATCTTGACCTCAACACAAGTGTAGGTAGTTCTCTCTCAGAAAATGTATCTTGGAAGTGTAGGCATGTTCTGATGGCTCTCTCCACGAATGAAGAGTGGGTGGAGGGGTATATATAGCCTCCACACAAAATCTAACCTTTGCACACAACTTACCAATCTCGGTGGGACCGAATCGTGAAACTTGGTCGGACCGATTTAGCAAATAATGTGACCGTTAGGATTTTCAGTGGGACCGACATGTCAACTCGGTGGGACCGATATGGTTAGGGTTAGGGCATAACATAATCTCGATGAGACCGATTACACAAACTCGGTGGGACCAATTTTGGTAATAAGCTAACCAGAGAGTTGGTCAGGCAAACTCGGTGGGACCAATTCGCTCATCTCGGTTGGACCGAAACATTACGAAAGGGAAACAAAGAATTTGTATTGCAATCTCGGTGGGACCGATCGCTCATCTCGGTTGGACTGAAACGTTACGAAGGGAAACAGAGAGATCACAATCCCATCTTGGCGAGACCAATTGATTAGGGTTTGTGGCAGTGGTTATGACATCTGAACTCGGTGGCGCCAGATAGAAAGAATCGGTGGGGCCGAGTTGGACTTTTGGTTTGGGTCATATATGGATGTGAGAAATTAGTTGAGGGCTTTGGAGCATATCACTAAGCATTTTGAGCAAGAACCTCATTAAGCAACACCTCATCCCTCCTTGATAGTATTGACTTTTCCTATAGACTCAATGTGATCTTGGATCACTAAAATAGAAAATGTAGAGTCTTGTGCTTTGAGCTTGAGCCAATCCTTGTGTCCTTAGCATTTTGAGGGATCCACTTTTCTCATCCGTGCCATGCCAATCATTGAGCTTTCCTGAAATATTTATCTTGAAATAGCATTAGCTCAATGAGCTATATGTTGTTAGGAATTACCAAAACCACCCAGGGATAGTTGCACTTTCAATCTCCCCCTTTTTGGTAATTGATGACAACATATAGATCAAAGCTTTGGCAAATGATAATAAGATTGAAAAACATCGTCGCTTTGAGAAGTATGTGAAAAGCAAGAGCTCCCCCTAAATTTGTGCATTATTCAAAATTTGCTTTGGACCACAAATGCACAATGAGTTAGGATCATGGGTCACTCTTCCATGTCACATACATCTTGGTGGAGTGCTCAAAATGATAATAATTAAACACATGCACTCATCACCAAGCAAAGTGAATGATCATATGAGGATATAAGAGATAATATCATCCAACAAGCATTAATGTAGCATAACATATGATCAAACACATGATCATCCAAGTATCTCACAAAAGGCATAGAGTACCAAGCAGACACACAAACAACGAAGTTCAATCACCAAAAAACAAGAGAGATCAAAAGCAACACTCTCTCTAGAAGCCTATGATCTATACATTTTTCTCCCCCTTTGGCAACAAGTTACCAAAAAGTTCAAAAAAAATGCATAGTGCTAAACAACTCTCAGGCTTGGTCTTCATGAGGTGGTGTAGAGATGACTCCAAGGACGAAAGCATCAGTTGATGTAGCTGGAGCTAGTGGAGTGGGTGCTGGAGCTGGAGGCACTCAGGCTATGGCAGCTGGTGCAGAATATGTAGCTCTGGTGTCTGGAATAGGCACTACAACAGATCTACCCTTATCTGAGGTACTGGAGGGACTAGTGCCCTCACTCATACTAGATCGGTATCGCGCCTTGGCGCAAGGGTACCGGACCCAACGATGTGGTCAAGCAGATAATGCCTAGGTTAGTGTACATATTTAAATAGGACAACACAATAAAAGAAAGAAAAAAACATTCACTTGTAATACAGATGGACATCATTGAGTTCAACATCATTAGATTATAAAGCAGCATCGAGTTCAATGCATTCAGAAGACTATAAGAGGTAATACTTGACATTAAGTTCGCGAACATGAGAAAGCAAGTGCTAATCTAAAAAAAAGTTTCCAGCACACCATATATAAGCAAGACAGCTACCAATATAGGCTATACCAAAAACAACTTCACTACAAAGGAAGCATCTCAAAAAGCATAGTCTCCATAAATACTTGATTTTCAGTAGAAATCACCAAACCTCATATCAGAGCATAATATAGTAGTAGTGGTTCAGTATAAAGCAATAATTTAGAGGCAAGAACAACATACATAAGATTCAGTATAAAAATAAACTAAGGGAGGCTATTATTACTTCAAATGAATAGCTGATCTTCAAGAATAATTCCAGCAAAACCAGCATTGATAAATCATTTCACTATCCACTTGACATACATACAGTTTCCATAACCATTATCAGCATCACCAATCATTGGTATCGATACTACTTCAGAGATTAAATGCCCTTGATATATCATTTCTCCATCGAAGATGAGATCAACATCTGGCAACCCAGGCATTGCAACAGATGTAGAGAAACGTGAAAGACAAAACACCATTAAATCTGTCAGGACCGAAATCTCATAAATCTCCTTTTACATAGCACTGGGCTAGCTCCCTAAGTAAGTACTACTCACCTAATATATATAGTAACTTAAACAAATTGCATCTGCACATCCTAAATACAAACATTTTGCTGTCTTCTATAAATCTATATAATAAGAAAATAAAAGGACCAACAAAAAAGGAGGTCCACCGACAAATGGAAGTAAACCACACAACAAAAATGTCTAACCATCATGCAAGATATATCAAATTCATACTATGATGTAAAGCTATGCATATAGAATAGACTTTGCACCTTAAACCATTAAGTTAAACCACACAGGTATAACCTATGATACGAACACAATGGAGTCACCCAGTCATATTTAGTACAACACAATCAGCCATCATGAACCAAAGTTAGTACTATAGTAATTTTCATTACGCAAGTAAGTGTAACTGAAATAATCCGCGCAGGTTGGGGGGGGGCTACTTTAAGATATAGCAAGGGCAATGACAATGTGACCATTTCCCATCAACACTACCAACTCTGAGTATTAGACCCTAGCAAGAACATGATCCTCTCTCTCTCTACCTACCTTTCATTCACAACCAAAATCTTGATCCTAATCGACTACATTAATATGCACAAAAGTTTATATATTGTCCGAAAAGAGAATTCAAATTCATAAATGGTAAACACTTATGAGTGAAACTTAAATAGTCCATCCAATGATTCTTAACAGCAAACTACTTGTAGCATTTAAATCCTAACTAATCAGGGTAATCATTCTTTTCTCACAAAAAAGGGTAACCATCTTAACAGCAACCCACAACTACAAAACCAAGAAAAAACTTAGTGATTCTAAGAGGCATGAATGAATAGAAAAAGGCACATGACAAAGAGATACACACACATAGCGTGAGACATGAGATCATCACAGTAGCACCCCATGTTCAACGAGTTGCAGCGCTGGCTTGCCGCTCAGCCGACGGACACAGCACCCAACGCTCACTGCATCCACGACTCTGTTGGTTCACTATATGGAGCAGCAGAAAAAGGGGGTCAGAACTGTGTGTATGGAAGTTTGTGAGACATGAACCTGGGATGTAGTACCTGAGTGCACGCGCAACGCGAGTACGAAGGCTGATGCCCCCAATAGAGCAGCGGCGTGAGCCACGACCTGCGCTTCTCTAGTTGACGGAGATGGCACCCATCAGCGCTACCATGCTCGACCACCACGCAAACACTGTCGCTACAGTTCGAACCCGGGAGGAGGCGCCGATGCCATAGGGAGGAGGCGCCTCGAATCAAACACATCAAAAAAAAGATCCACTCATGAATGAAAATTCACTCTAATGGGCTATTGCAACAAAAATAGAATACATTTAAATTAAAATGGGACTACCTTATGTTAAATGTCTACTCCGATGGAATTATAGGAGTATTTGTTTAGATGGTGAATTGATTAAGTTAAATGTCTACTCCTCTAGTGGAGCAATCTTGAGCCACTAACTGCAAATGTTCAGGTTCTAAAAATGTCCGGTTTATGAAAATGTCCAGGTTTGGACTTGTAATTGTACTATACAATTTAGGACAACATGCACATGATCAGCAATTGAAAAAAAAACAGAAAAACAGGACACCACAGAGCTGAGAGCTCTACAAACCAAAAATTATACAGGCTGTCTCATACAGTAAAATTATGGAGTCGGATCAGACCTTTTTGTGTTACTGTCTTGCAGAAATGACAGTACAAGCTAAATTCTAGACAGTAAAATTCAGTACAAATGATATTCCTGAACCCCATATACCTAAAGTTGCACACAAAAAAAAGGAATAACTTCTAACAGATTTTTTTTGCATATCAGTATCCGACGGCCAGAATGCCCAAATCGCTGAGGAGACTGGGTTCCTCCCATGATTCTTGTTTCTCGATTTCTCGATAGATAAGCAACAACTTTAAATACAAATAAAAAGGGTTCAGGGTTCATTGCATAGTGGGCTCAGATTCGTCTTTCCTCGATCATATAACCTACCCCCGTCATCTCTTATCACTAGATCAATCTGTTTATGCAGTGGAACTACCCTGATTATCACTCAACGAGAATGACCATCCAAGGACAGAACAACAAGGATCACATGATCAAAAAGGATTCTAGAGACAAGAGGGAGGATCCAACTTGATACCCACAGGTGCCTCGATTGCTCAAAGACACACTTATTTCAGCTAAGGTTAATCATCATCGCCCTAGCATGAACACCACTGGTCAATTTAGCTCCAGGAGCATAGCTATATGACGAGGGCATCCACATGTAAACCAGATCATCACAGGACCTCCCATGATAGCAACTAAACATGAACAGTAGCTTGCAAACCCTAGAATAGCATGCATCCACAGCTACAGAGCTCAAGTAGGGACCGATGCATGAGTAGGGCATAGAGAATCAACCAGTCGAGTACCACATCAACATAGCCACAACCATGTCCAATACAGTAGCTGAAACAGATGAGAAGGAGGAAGTTGGAGCTCACCGAGGGAGGTTGTAGTCGGGCAGTACTCAATGGGAACCGGGGTTGCGCTTGAACGCCATCCAACAAGCGAGGAACCGCGTTGGAGTTGCGCCTTGCATCGTCCCGCCGTTCTTTAGCAGGCCCAAGTTGGCGGCTGCCCCATCACCTGAAGGAATCAAGCGGTTAATAATCCAAGTCATAGGCACCAATAGTAAGTGGAGATGACACTAACAAACACACTGATGAACTTGAAAGCATAGAAAGAAATTAGTGAAACTCAAAAGAATAAACCTAGGTCATCTCTACCAAGTATCTCTAATAAGCTGGCTTTTCAGGGAGCATGGATAGTAGCAAGTAGGAACACCTAAGAGGCTACCATGATCAAGGCTAGGTCGAGCCATGCTTAGGTGACACCACTGTTCTTCCTTTTGTGCAAGATCAACATCATATTTTAGTGTGTTTGATCCATGTGATGGTGCAACAATAGAAGTATATCTAGAAGTAATGCATATAGACCAAAATTAAGAATGCCATACAATAGGTTAGCAATGCATGACGCTTCCGGTGACATCTGTGAGTAAGCAATACAAAGTGAAAACACAATTAGTACATGATATTTGAATACTAAGAAAGGGCATGCCCCTATGCAACCCAGCACCGTAGTGTGCACTGCCACAACACAACAATCTCTACCTCAACCACCTCCCGGACATCAAAATTTGGAGCAAGAGTTATCATTGAAAAACAATTGGGGGCATTGTAGCGTAACTCTCCACATATGCTAATTACAATGTTGGTCGTTTCAGACTCTTGGATGGCCTAAAAGGAGCAGTTTTGGTTTATCTACACCAAGAATAGGAGCAAAGGAGCTCCAGGACAAATATTTTAAACAACATTACACCTAAGGAGCTAACAATATGTGAAAAGAAATATTCCAATAGAGAGCAAATAAGTCATATTTACTGCAAGAGGATCATGGTCAAATTCAGTATCAGACATGGCTCGAGGCAATGAACAATACCAAGAAATCAAGTACCACTTAGATCAAAACAACCTAGAACTAAATACACAAAGTAGACTATAATCTAGTGAATGAACATGTGTCAAATCAATCAAATGAGGGAAATCATGGATAACAAAGCGAGGCTACGTAATATAATGAATTGAACTAAGATCAATACTGCAATCTCCACATCTCAGTTTTCATAGTAACCACGGCTCTAAAAATTAAACATACAAAACTGGGAAGGAAAGGTCAAGTGGAAGGATACTCCCCTGCCTAGCTATGCCAGTGCAGGTTGGGGCCTCATGTCCATCTTCTCCAAAGCACTGAGAAAACAAAACTGAATGTTAAACAGTGCTATATTCCCGATCCAAATTGTGTGAGTAATAGCAGCACCAGAGAAGAGTAAACACGAGAGCGATGCACGGCTAAGGTTAGCTAATCTAGTTCTCTAATTATTGCTAGGTACAAGAAGAAGAGCATACTAATGTCTTGGACCTAATGGTGCCAGGTAAACAGGCTAAATATCAAGTTATCAACACTAGACCAGAGTGGCACTAATATTGCTGCTTATTGTGAGCCTCATGTGACTCTGGTAGTTCGCATTGACACCGTACACAGTATGACAAAGACTTTAGCTAAAAAGAAACGGTGGACATAGTAATTAAACATCCTATGTATAAGAATCCATGTGGATTATTAAGTCATATACCATCAAAGGTTTTTTGCTTCCTGCAATGGACACAAATATTTACAATATTGAAGGAAATAATTTTGCATAGCTACATAACTGATTTTCTACCCGACTGTGAGCTACAACCACGATGCCCAAATGCTGGAACTGGCACATGCCAATCAGGATACCTCACAAAATATTCTCAGAATGCATTGACCAATATTTATGCAAACCAACCATTGTTGTGTCACCTTCTCACCTACAGCTTGGGAGCAGGCCACCGCCGTTGACCGCCGCTCTGCCTCTTGTCGGCTGGATCCACCCCTACTGTGGTTGTCGGCGTTGATGGAAAGCAGAGTGGCTTGGAGCGGCACGCCACTGTCGACCATAAAGAGAACTAAAACTTCTACTAACAATATCATAAGACCAGTAACATATATGCATACATCCTAAATAGTAAATATCGATAATCCTTCATATCATCTAAGAATAAAATTTAGCTGGTAGGCTTCTCACTATTAATTCAGTAGGAGATGGCTACCTCATCTTTTACTATTTTTTTACACCTAAAAGTAAAATATATGGCTCCTCGCTATTAATTCAGGAGGTAGGCTGCTCACTGAGAGTTTTTACAATGTCAATCATAGGATTCATACCTCTGTATCGATGGAAAATGCATCGTAAACATGATCCTAGTCTTGTTCAGCTACTACATCTTTAAATTTAAGCTGCCGAAGAGTAGGATCTATCACATTTGGGTAGATTCCTTTGTATTCTTGAGTACAGTGTGATGAACATTATTCAGTGAGAAACCAATTTTGGCTAGCAAGAACAGAGGGTAAGCCTCAAACTCACCGTGGCTAAGAAAAGGTCGCTGCTCGCATGAGAGCCAATTTCAATTTCCAAGAACAGAGGGTAAACTCCAAACTCACCATGGAATCCTGCCTTTGCTTTGCTCCTGCTTCTTCTGACAAAATTAACAAAGTTGAGAAAAGATTAGTAGGAGCACAAGATCTTGGAGGCACAAACTCCAGACATCAGAAATTACTTTTTGAAAAGAAGAAGCAATTTTACCTTTGTTAGGCTAAACAAAAAAAGAAAGATCGTGATAATATTTAGATGACAATCGAGGTTGTTTGCACAATCTGACATATAAGTTCTAACTACACATGGATAAAGACAGATGGCCAATTACCTGATAGACCTATTGTTGTGGTTATGTTGTTGTCCATCCAATAGAAAGGAAAATGTATCCTTTCTTCTGTAGGAATCTGAGAGGGACACACAAGTTGTTCCAAGTTGTCCTGACCAAAGACAGAGTCAGTATAAGACCAAAAGAAGTAGACCAACAATCTTGAGACATCTCATATTCAAATGCATATGAAGAAAGACCTACCCTGGCTACCCTGCAACCAATTTTCTCCTAGTATCAGATAGGAACAAAAAAATTCCTTGAGAAAGGACACAGCCTCAGGACAAATCGGTCCTCCTAAACAGAAAATAAATAGGTACCCAACAAGCTAAGGAACGCAACAAAAACTATTGTGCAGATACCTAGGACACATCTAGTTCTACCCACCCCCTCAATTCTAACCTATTCACACAATGCAAAACTTAAGAACACAACATCATGAGAAAAAAATGCAAAGCTGGATTTGCCTCTCCATGAACACCACACCAAATTGCTAGGGTTTTCTATTCCATGTTGAGCAGTCTGAAATCTCCAGGCCCAGATTCTCTGGGAGGGAGAGGGGGAAGGGGGGAGATGCACCTGGAGGTCTAGCAGGCGCAGCAGGAAGGAGTGGTGAGCTCGTCGTTGCCGCTGCTCTCACGACGAGCTTGCAGCCGCGTCCACATCAGCCCGACCGCTGTGCTCCTCCTGCCGTGTGCACGCGAGGACGACGACAGCGTTCACAGCGGCGGATCCACGTCTCCCGTGCTCCTCCTGCTGTCTGCATGCGAGGACGACGACGACGACGCCGGTGAAGTGGACGGCGGGGATCCGGGTGCGGCACAAGACGAGACGACGACACGTCGGCCTCGTCGCTCGTGGCCCCCATCTCTCTAGATGGGCGGCATGAGGCCGGAGATGGGTGCCTGGGCTAGCAGCGGCGGCGCCGCCGCCGATGGGGCAGGGAGGCGGGCGGGGGCCAGGGTTTGGAGGGAGAGAGAGAGGTGAGGGCGCGACGTGCGTGCGGGAGTAGCGGGCGCGTGTGCGGGAGTGCATGAGGAGGAGGCGGCTAGGTTATCTCCACAGGGAGCGTCTGCATTTTATATGCCTACGTGTGAAATGACGCAAATGCCCTCGGCGAGGCACCAATTTTACATGTGGTGGCACGAGATCTTTACAGCGGGCGATAACTATTCATTGCTACAGGAGCTCATCTTCGATCCAACGGCCCAACTCCTTCCACCTCTCAATCCAACGCCCATAATCGCATCAAGCAAACGGATCTGACGGCCCATGATCGCTGAGCTCTAATGAGGCACGGGAGTGACTGTCATCCTTATTTCTCGATGAGCTTGTTCCTCTGACTTGTTCTGGCTATCACTTTGATCAGACATTCTGCAAACTCACTGACAGCAGACCCTGTGAATAGATGTAGATGAGGTAGAGTAGATGAGCATAGCACAGAGGTTTTTGCAAAATAATTGAGTCAAAATCTTAGTTTTAGTTTTCCACAGAAAGCATTTTGGAGCTACCGATTTTGTAAACTCGGTGATACCGAAGCAGCTTTTCGAACCTAAACTAGTGAACTCGGTCAGACCGAGTCACAGGTCGGTGGCACTGAGACTGCTAGGGTTTCACAAAGAACCGATCTTGGTCTCACCGATTTGCAATTCTCGGTCAGACCGAGAATCACATGTGCAATGGCCTGAGCCAAATCGGTGAGACCGATTTCTACAACTCGGTCGGTCCGAGATGAATTCGGTGGAAACCTAACCCTAAATTTTCAAATCAAATCTAATCTATGGAGTGCTTTCACTGGATAGAATGATTTCAAACGTGGCAAGATTCATGGCAATGCAATGTGCTAGGAATCAGAGTTAAGAATAGCACAAAGTTCAAGTCCATACCCTACTGCAGCGGTGGACTTGCTACGGCGGCAATGGCGGGGCAGAATGCCGTTGACGGCGGCGGAGACCAGTGGCGGGAGGTGACTGGCGACGAGGAGGACGATCCGGAGACCCGAAGAGGCAAAGCAAGCTATGCGCGGGCGAAGGGGTTTCGGAAGATTTTCCAAAATTTGACCCATGAGTATATATAGCCTGACCCTGTCGGTGTGACCGAGTGGAACAACTTGGTGGCACCGAGATGCATTACTGCAAGCAGTTACTATAACTCGATGTGACCGAAAAGTTCTAATCGGTTGCACCGAGATTGAAAGCCTAGATCAACTTAGTGATCTCGGTATGACCGAAAAGGATGAATTGGTCAGACCAAAACACACAAAGAGGTTTTGGAAGTTTAAGTCTATGATGAATCGGGGACTCCGAGTTCTCCTCACACAGAGTGGTTCGAATCTAACTTGATCAAGCTTTTTGATATAGCATGAATAGAGTTTGAGACAAGAAAAGCATAGATAGCTAGAGAAGGTTCTTAGGCATTCTTGTCCATCCACTTGGCAAAAGAAAAGAAACCAAACAATCAAAACTACAAGTGGATGTCCTCGAATGAGTAAAATATGCAACCAACATGCTCACACAATAAAATGGCAAATGAAATATGTGAGAAAGAATGCACACACAATTCTAGCATCTATCAAGCAATTGGCGATGACTAGGTCATCTATATATGAGTATATTGACTTAGGAGTCAAATGAGAACATTTGATCATAGGTCATACTCATCGCTTAAGCACAAGTGGGGTTACCACTTTTACATAAAGCATTGTTGTGTTCACACCATTAGAGTTGCTTTAGCTCATCCTTAGAGTAAAGCTCCCCCTAGATGTGAGATCCCCCCTAAGAGGGATGAACTAACCTTGGGTTTTGTCGATGATGATTTCATGTAGGTGTTGAAGATGTGGATGCTCAATGTTGATGTAGATCTTTTGGAGCAATCCATTGGAGTGAGTTGCACTTTCAATACCTACACGGGTTAGTCCCACAAGGAACAAACAAGGATATCCATATACATAGAGTGATGCACACACAAAATGATGTCCATGAATGCATTAGGTTACCTTGTCCCTTGTCTTACCAACAAGAGGGTTTGTGACTCCTTGAACTAGTGCAAGGTGTGTAAGTTGATTGCACTTGTCCTCGCCAAGATGATAAGAGTGAAGTATGTTGGCGGAGTCACCCTCAGGAACTCTCTAGTTCTTCTTCTTCGGGATCCACATCATCTTGATGGGAATCCTTGGAGTTGTAGTTGTACTTGATGAAGTAGAACTTGATGTAGTCTTGGGAACCCACTTGACCAAGGCCTTAGGAGCTTCTTCAAATGCATAAATCTCCTCTTGAAGCTTGTCCTTGCCTTTTTGCTTGTGGTCTTGTGGTGGAAGATCATCTTGAGCTTGTGTCCCTTTGAAAGAAGTAGGATCATACTTCTCTTGTTGAGGAACAAACTTCGTCTTGGGGTATTGATCTTCTTCCCACTCAACTCCATTGGCATTGAACTTTCATTCAAAACCAACACCTTGATTCTTCCGGTGCCTTCCTTGCTTGCGTATAATTTCCTCGAATTGCTTACTCCCGGCAAGGCTCTTGTAAACACCTTTCTCTATAATTCCCTTCAAAAGGCTATTTTCTTGCTCAAGTGTAACTTGGCTAAAAGAATCATTAGTGGAATCAAGAGAACTACTAGAAGCAACAACATTGGATTTAGCATGATTATTGTTACTACTAGAGGAAGAATCTTTCTTGTTCTTGTTACTAGACTTGACTTGAGGCATGTAAGTAGATAAGAGTAACGCTTGGCAATGTAAGAAGAACTTTTCTTGCGAAGGTCATCATTGATTGCCTTTAAAAACTCATGTTCTTGCTCAAGGTTGAGCTTTTCAAAGCGCGACTTCTCATGAGTCCTTAAAAGTTCTTGATGATCTCCTAAGATAGTTTCATGAGCTAACTTAAGAGTGTTTAGTTCTTTAGTTAGAAGCTCAATCTTTTCCTTATCATTGTGATTCGTTTTATCTTGATTAGCATGATTATTTGACGTTTCATCATAGTATTCATCACTAGAGTTGTCAACAAGTAAATCATCATCACCTAACAAGTCATCTTCATCACTATTGAAATCAACATACTCAGGGTGTGATACCTTTGGGCCTTTAGCCATGAAGCATCTTCCAAGTCCTTCATTTGGTGAGTCAAATATGTCGTAGGAGTTGGTTGACACAAGTGCTAGACCGGCAACACCTTTATCTTGAGTATATTCGGAGTCGGAGTGATAGCTTCTCTCGGAGTGATTGTCGGAGTCAAAGCTGGATACCCGTTCACCAACATGAGGTTGATGTCTTCGTTTTGTGTAGCTCCTTGATGACTTGCCCTTCCTTTCCAAATCCTTGCTTCTCCGGGATGTTCTTCGTTCATTCCCAATGGGCCTGGCTAAGGTGTGCATTAAGTTCTATGCTATACGAGAATCTTATATAGTCCAGCCAACCAAACATACCGATTTATTCCCGTCCAGACCTGGTGGGGTGGATGCGGACTACCAAACACGTCCTAAGTGTTTCCTTAAGAAAACTAGTAATGTGTGTGTGCAATGCATGTTTACATTAGGCAATATATTAATTACACATGGAAGGATATTATTTGTGTGCTAATTATATTATTAGTGCTATATTCTGTATGATTTTAATTGCATGCTAAATATGTTGAGCATTATATTTGGTTGATATTAATTGCACTCACCATTGGAGCACTCTAGGTCGCTGGATTGACCTCGTTTGATGGACGAGATTAGTTGGTTTTGCCCCTGAGGTCTTTTTTATTGGTATAGATATAGATACTATATATGTTAAATTAAATGTTTTCGTGGGAAACTTCTGATCTATTCATCTTCAATCATGGCACTACAAAGAACACCAAAGATAATAAAAATTACAACTAAATCCGTGGACCGCCTAGCGACGAAAACAAACACTAGAGCGAGCTGAAGGCGCACCGCCATCCTCGCCCCTCCCTCACCGGAGCCGGGAAACCTTGTTATAGTAGACAGTCAAAAAGTTGGCGTGTTAAGACCCCATAGGACCAGCGCACCAGAGCAGCAGCCATGACGGATGAAGGACGTCAAAGATTGAAGGATCGAACCTGTAAAAACCCAAACGAAGACGAGCGAAGACCAGATCCGAACTAATCCAGTGAAGACCAACATCAACCAAATCCACGAGATCAGATGGAGACACACCTTCACATTCCGTCTGATGACGTTAGACGCACTATCGGGACGGGGATAGAATGTGGAAGACATTATTCCTACTGAGATACATTGATGCCGCCACATACCCCAACCCAAAAACTGAACCTAACAATAACAAGAACGAGAATAGGGTCCCTCCTGTTGATGGGGGAACGAGGTCCTCTGCACCTTCATTGCCCAAAGGACATCAGAGATGAGATGGACCATCGGCGCAAAGGACACCCTGAGATCTTTTCTTCTGAAATATATGATAAGTGTTTACAATTGAACTCTTTTTTTGGCACTCGTGTTTTCTTCTGAAAATAAATCACCAGTCAGACCATTAGCAACAAAATACCTAGAGGGTGTGCCTAGATCTTATCTAGATGGGAATTAACCAAGTCACATCTAACTTCTACATCATTGGTTTTACACGAAGATTCGTGCATTTTTTTATTTAATTAGTTATATGGTATAGGAGTAAGACAAGACTTTGTTAATTTTCATCCAGATAAGAACTAGCAAATCCTACACCTAAAATTGCATCTATGAGAATACAAATCCGAATGACTGAGTTGTGCGCTGATTGCTCAACCAAGTTATTTCACTTTATTTCTTTGCATTGCACTCCCTCCACTCTAGTTTTATAAGACGATCATGTTTTGATAAAATTAGCTTGACAAATTTTATACCCATAATATGTGAGAAAAATTATTTGAATAAGGATTCGATGATAAAATTGGTGGGACTCATAAAATTGGTGGGATTAATTTACGAATAGTTTTTAAATTTGCATACATTCGAAAAAATAATCTATTTTTTACAAATTCGTGAACATATTATAAATTTCAAAACATTTTTTAAATACACAATTTTTTTCAAATTCAAGTCTGTTCTTCAAATATATGAATATTTTAAAATTCACAACGCAAATTGAATTCAAGTCAAATTTGGGAATTATGGCATATTTATAAAACTTCCAAAAAAAATCAAACTCATGAGCATTCTAGAACCCACCAAAAGAATTCATATGTGCACTTAATTCATGAATATTTTTCATATTCGCTAACAGTTTTAAAATGTAAGAGTATTTTAAATTCACAAACACTTTTCAAACTCATGAATCTATTTCAAATTTGTGAAAGTTTTTAAAACATATATTTTTCAAATTATTTTACATTTGTTTGGTTTCATAAATTGTATATATGGCACATTCATGTTTGTTTTTAATTCTGGAACTTTTTATACAAAATAACATTTTTTTGAATTTGTGAATATTTTCTAAATTCATAAACTCCTTTATAAAAAGAACAAATTGAATTTATTCCAAATATTTTTTATGAATATTCAATTTATATAAAAAATATGGGAAAATTATTTAGACCTGAACGTTTGTTCTTGAACACACGAACATCATTTTTGTTATATATATAGAACTACTGAGATTATTATATTTAAAAAATTATGTTGCCTTTTTTGAGCGTCGAGCGACAAGCAGTCTTTTGGCGAGGTCCTTATCGGGCTGGCCCAACATACCAGGCGAGGGACAAACTGTGTATGCGACGTTTGCGCTTGCTGCAAGCAATTATGGGCGCGCTCCTGTCTCGCTTGTAGCGAGATGTACGGGAGCCCGAAATCACTAATTGTGGAGTACTCCTCGCAAAGTTCACTCTCATCCTTTCAGATTGTGACAACGGATTCCTCGCGACATCTTCAAAATTAGATCCCATGTTGATAGACTTTAACGAACTTTTTTTTCACAAGAATAACCGAACCGGGAGCACGGATTTTTCCCTTTCCGAAAGAGGCACGACCGTGCCTCTTGCAAAATCACAACTATGCCTCTCGCGGAAGCAAAACCGTGCCTCTCGCAGAAGGAAAAGAAACAGAAAATGCGTTTCTTTTTTCCGTTTCCGAGAGACACGGCTGTGCCTCTTGCGAAAGCACAACGATGCCTCTCACGGAATCAAAACCGTGCCTCTCGCAGAAGGAAGAAAAATAGAAAACACATTTTTTTCGTTTTCGAGAGGCACGGTCGTGCCTCTCGCGAAAGCAAAACCGTGCCTCCGGTGGAAGAAAAAAAACAGAAAATGCGTTTTTCCCATTTTCGAGAGGCACGGTCGTGGCTCTCACAAAAGCAAAACCATGCCTCGCGCGGAAGAAAAAAACAGAAAATACATTTTTTTTTCCATTTCTAAGAGGCATGGTTGTGCCTCTCACAAAAGCAAATCCGGGCCTCTCGCAGAAGCAAACCCGTGCCTCTCACGGAAACAAAAAGGAAAAAGAAAACGCGTTATTTCACGCAATTTTTTCGAATTTATTTTTTGGCCCAAAAGCTGAGGAAAGACCGGTGAAAAATCAATACGTCAAAAAAACCCAGAAAAAACCATTTAAAAAGCCAAAAACGCGGGTGAAAAAATAAAAAAAATAAAATTCGAATGGAGCACCCAGAGCGCGACATGTGACGGGCGGCTGAGAGCGAGCCAAGTGACGCTGATCGTTGTGAGGCTCCCGAAGGAGCGCTCGTCAACTAGTTCCTCCCAAGAAAGCCTCGTGTAAGGCGAGCGCCAGATGGTCGGCCCAGGCGTGCTGGAGACCATGGTCTCAATTCTTTGTTTATTTCTCACGTTTTCTGATTTTTTTACTCTTCTTTTCACTTTCAATTATTCTTCATAAATATATTACACAAACACTTTACGTAAAACATTTGTGAAAATGTTGACCAGGCATTTGAAAAGTGTCCAATGTGGATGGATAAAGTACTTATCATATAAAAAAATTGTATACAGAATATATACAACGTGTGTGAAAAAGTTTGGTCATGTACTTAAAAAATGGAAATCACGCATTTGAAAAAAATGTTAAACAAGTTTTTGGAAAGTGTTAATCGAGCATTTAAATTTTTTAGATGTGTATAGAAAAATGTTGACCATGTATTCAAAATAAGTTAATTTTGTATTGTATTAAAAAAAGCTAAATTCAATTTGAAAATGATAATCAAGTATTTTAAAAATATTAAATGTATATACAAAAATGTTAACCAAGTAGAAAAGGTTAATATTGCAGTTGAAAACATGCTAATCAAACATTTGAAATATGTTAAATGTGTATCAAAAAATGTTGAACATTTATTAAAAAAATATTAATCTTGTATTTGAAAAATGATAAAGCTTGTGGAAATGTTTAAAAGGTGTATAGAAAAACGTTGGCCACATATTAAAAAAAATGTTAATCTTGTATTGGAGGTGTACGAAAAATGTAGAATGTAAACCAAAAGAAACAAAGAAAAACAAAAAAACAATGAAAACAAAAAAAAACAAAATAAACCAAGGAAAATGGAAAACAT
>NC_041381.1:505964130-505992010 GCF_002162155.2 Triticum dicoccoides | reverse complement strand
ATCATGAAAGAAACAAAGAGAAACCAAAGAAAAACAAAAAAAAAAACCAAAGTATAACGACGGGAAAAAAAATTAACAAGTAATAAGGAAACGAAAAACAAAAGAAACAAAAAAACAGGAAAATAGATTAAAAATAAAAAAACAGTGAAAACCAAAAAAGTGGCAAAAACGTGGAAAATCGGCTCTTTTTTTCAAGTTGGTCGCGCCCTACGAACTTACCACGAACCCGATGGTGACTTCGTTGGTAGCAAGGCTACGTAGCAACTAGGAGATCCATGTATTGAACCCCACACATCCCTTTTTCTACTCTATTTCTTTTGAGTATGCTACAATGGGCCAGTCCGTACTGTAGATCCTTCAGGCGAGAGCTCCTACCGTCTCATTATAAGCGAGACATAGCTCTCGCATGCATGGAGTAGCCATAGGCAGTTCTAGAAAACAGTACCCATAGGAGGTACCCATGTGACCCAATAAGTTTTTTTAATGGGTAGTACTGGGCTAGTGTCTCAGGCTAGAGGCCCGTGTGATCCATCCGTCTACTCGCAAGCACGCGCAAGCCCATCCACTTAATTCACGGAGACCTCCTATTCTCCGCAACCACATCTATTGATACTTATAATTCAGATGATTGCAAACTTTGATGATTTTGATATGGCACAAGGTCATGACGATGTTGATTTGGAGGGGAAAGTATCTTCTCTCTCTCTCTCTCTCTCTCTCTCTCTCTCTGAAATTTTCAGTTCCCAAACACAGTGTGGGCCTAATAGCCCTGATGCTACTTTCCGTATGGGCTAAATAGGGCCTAGTTATCACTTTTGTGGTGGTGGGCATGTTGGCCGGGAGTGCGGGAGGGGTCTCCCCTTACACCTGCCCCACCTCATCTAGATCTAGACGGTTTCTTCCCTCCCTAACCTAGAAAATAAGAAGAGGTAGCTAGGGTTCTTGAGATAGATAGAGACCTGATTTCTGATTGTGAGTTGGAAGAGATGGCGGGGAAACACTGGAATTGGCAGGGTAGATCTAACATAGGCTAGCAAGGTGGAGGGAGACGTGTAACTTCCAATTTAATAATTGCCACTTCCAAGTTGGTCTCACTCCCAGGGCTGGAAATGCTCATGGTGGAAACTCGGAGGAATCTCCTCCATCTTCATTGCTTCAGAGTCCCAATGAGTGTGATATGTCTCCGACTTATCTATAATTTTTTATCTGTTCATGCCATATTTATAGCATTTATACACGCTTTTGGTGCACTCTATATTTCTTTTATCGGGATAACATATTGGTCCAGTGCCAAAGGCCAATTGTTGTTTTCTAGTGTTTTGGACTTTAAAGTAAAGGAAATTTTCAGAGTTGAAAAAACAGGAAAACTCACAACGATAATTTTGTTGGAAATATGCCCTAGAGGCAATAATAAAGTGGTTATCATTATATTTCCTTATTCATGATAAAGGTTTATTATTCATGCTAGAATTGTATTGATCGGAAACTTAAATACATGTGTGGATACATAAACAAATACCGTGTCCCTAGTGAGCCTCTACTAGACTAGCTAGTTGATCAATAGATGGTTAAGGTTTTCTAACCATAAACATGTGTTGTCACTTGATAATGGAATCACATCATTAGGAGAATGATGTGATGGACAAGGCCCATCCGTTAGCATAGCACATGATTGTTCAGTTTATTGCTACTGCTTTCTTAATGTCAAATACATATTCCTTCTATCATGAGATCATGCAACTCCCGGATACCGTAGGAATACCTTTTGTACTATCAAACGTCACATAGTAACTGGGTGACCATAAAGATGCGCTACAGGTATCTCTGATGGTGTCTGTTGAGTTGGCATGAATCGAGATTGGGATTTGTCACTCCGTATGATGGAGAGGTATCTTTGGGCCCTCTCGATAATACAACATCACAAGAAGCTTGCAAGCAAAGTGACTAAGGAGTTAGTTACAAGATGATGTATTAGGAAACGAGTAAAGAGACTTACCGGTAACGAGATTGAACTAGGTATGAAGATACCGGCGATCAAATCTCGAGCAAGTAAAATACCGACGGACAAAGGCAACTACGTATGTTGTCATAAAGGTTCAACCGATAAAGATCTTCGTAGAATATGTAGGAACCAATATGGGCATCCAGGTCCGGCTATTGGTTATTGACCGGAGAAGCGTCTCAGTCATGTCTACATCATTCTCGAACCCGTAGGGTCCGCACGCTTAACGTTCGTTGACAATATAATATTATATGATTTATGTATGTTGGTGACCGGATGTTGTTCGGAGTCCCGGATGAGATCACGGACATGCCGAGGAGCTCTGGAATGGTCCGGAGGTAAAGATTGATATATAGGATGATATGGTTGGGCCAAGGGGTAAGGCCCACGGGGCTTTAGGTCGGTGCAAAAGGAAGTTTTGCGAAGGTCAGGGACCAGACTCCAGGGACCCTGGCGTCTGGCCCTGGGCCAGATGCCGAGGCCCGTGTGCTACTTCTTGAGCCTGCATTGATTTTTCCCTTGAAGATGAAAGGGTGATGCAGCAAAGTAGAGATAAGTATTTCCCTCAGTTAAGAACCAAGGTATCAATCTAGTAGAGATAGGTATATGCACCTGCACAAACTAACAACACTTGCACACAACGTGAAAAAGGGGTTGTCAATCCCTTCATGATCACGAACAAGAGTGAGATATAATAGAGATAGGTAAAAAAGATAAATAAAAGAGCAAACTAAAGTAAATATAAATAAATTGCAGCAAGGTATTTTTGGGTTTTTTGGTTTATAGATCTGAAAATATATGATGGAAAATAGACCCCGGGCCATAGGTTTCACTAGAGGCTTCTCTCTTGAATAAAACTTATGGTGGGTAAACAAATTACTATGGAGCAATTGATAGAAAAGCGCATAGTTATGATGATATCTAAGGCAATGGTCATGAATATAGGCATCACGTCCATGACATGTAGATCAACTCCTGCCTGCATTTACTACTATTACTCCACACAACCGACTCATGCCTGCATCTAGAATATTAAGTTCATAAGAACAGAGTAATGCTTTAAGTAAGATGACATGATGTAGAGGGATAAACTCAAGCAATATGATATAAACCCCATCTTTTTATCCATAATGGCAACAATACAATACGTGCCTCGCTGCCCCTTCTGTCACTGGGAGAGGAGACCGCAAGATTGAACCCATCATAAAGCACTTCTCCCATTGCAAGAAAAACCAATCTAGTTGGCCAAACCAAATCAATAGATCAAAGAGAATTACTAAGCTATCTCAATCATGCATAAAATAGTTTAGAGAAGACTCAAATAATATTCATAGATAATCTGATCAAAAGTCCACAATTCATTGGATCTCAACAAAACGCACCGCAAAAGAAGATTACATCGGATAGAACTCCAAGAACACCGAGGAGAAAATTGTATTGAATATCAGAGAGAGATAAGAAGCCATCTAGCTACTAGCTATGGACCCTTAGGTCTGTGGTAAACTACTCACGCTTCGTCGGAAGGGCAGCAAGGTGGATGTAGAGGCCCTCCATGATCGAATCCCTCTTCGACAGAGTGCCGGAAAAGGCCCCAAGATGGGATCTCACGGGAACAAAGGCTTGCGGCAGCGGAAAAGTATTTTTGGTGGACGCTTGTGATGTTTGGGGAATATTTGAGAATATATAGAGCTGGAATTAGGGTTAGAGGACTCCCGAGGGGCCCACAAGCTAGGGGCGCCGCCCGGGGTGCACCCTGAGGGCTTGTGGCCTCCTCGGGACTCTTCTCGCCCTCTCTCCAAGTCTTCTGGGTGTCTTCTGGTCCAAGAAAAATCATCGTAAAGTTTTATTCCGTTTGGACTCCATTCGATATTTCTTTTCTGCAAAAGTCAAAAACAAGGGGAAAACAGAAACTGGCACTAGGCTCTAGGTTAATAGGTTAGTCCCAAAAATAATATAAAATATCATATTAATGTATATAAAACATCTAAAACAGATAATATAATACCATGGATCAATCAAAAATTATAGATACGTTGGAGACGTATCACCATGGCGTCTGGGGCCATACGTCGAGGACCCTAGCTTCTAATCCTTGAGTCCGAGAAGGACTCTTGCCTTGTGCCTTGCGGGCTAAACCGTTTGAGGAGGCTCTTTCTCCAAGAAATGACCCAAGGGATCAACATATAAATAGAGGGGTAGGGCTAGCACCCGGAACACACCACGATTCACCAAGCAGTGTGTCGGCGTCCCCTCCCTCTAGTTCATCCTCCGTCCATGTCCGTTGTGCTTGACGAAGCCCTGCGGAATAGTTTCACCACCACCGTCACCACTCCTTCGTGCTGCCGGAACTCATCTACTACTTTGCCTCTCTTGCTGGATCGAGAAGGCGAGGACGTCATCGAGCTAAACGTGTGCTAGACGCGGAGGTGTCGTACGTTCGATACTTGATCGGGACGGATCGTGAAGGTGTACGACTAAATCAACCGTGTTGATAAACGCTTCCACTTAGCGATCTACAAGGGTATGTTGATGCTCTCCCCTCTCGTAGCTATGCATCTCCATGGATAGATCTTGCGTGTGCATAGAATTTTTTTTGTTTTCCATGCAACGTTCCCCAACAGTGGCATCATGAGCCAGGTCTATGCGTAGATGATTTGCACGAGTAGAACACAAAGGAGTTGTGGGTGGTGATGTCCATATTGCTTCCCACCATTGTCTTATTTTGATTCGGCGGCATTGTGGGATGAAGTGGACCAGACCAACCTTACATGTCCACGCACATGAGACCGGTTCCACCGATTGACATGAAACTTGTTTTGCATAAAGGTGGCTAGCGGGTGTCTATATCTCCTACTTTAGTTGAATCATATTTGACTATAACGGTCCTTGAAGATGGTTAAATAGCAACTTTATAATCACTGTTGTGGTTTTGCGTAGATAAGAATGATTCTTGCTAGTTGCCCGTAGTAGCCACCTAAAATTTGCAACAACAAAGTAGAGGATGTCTAACTTGTTTTTGCAGGGCATGTTGTGATGTGATATGGTGAAGATATGATGCGATATATGTTGATGTATGAGATGATCATGTTTTGTAATAAGTTCATGACTTGCATATCGATGAGTACGACAACCGGCAGGAGCCTTAGGGTTGAGTTTAATTATTGTATGACCTGCGTGTCAATCATTTAAGCGCCATGCAATTGCTTTACTTTATCGCTATGCATTAGCAATAGGTATAGAAGCAATAGTTGGCAAGACGACCCCGACACTACGATGGAGATCAAGGTGTCATGCCAGTCATGATGGAGATCATGCCGATGCTTTGGAAGATGGAGATCAAAAGCACAAGATGATGATGGCCATATCATGTCACATATTTAGATTGCATGTGATGTTTATCCTTTATGCATCTTATTTTGCTTTGAATGACGGTAGCATTATAAGATGATCCCTTCACTTAATTTCAAGATAAAAGTGTTCTCCCTCAGTATGCACCGTTGCTAAAGTTTGTCGTTTCGAAGCACCTTGTGATGATCGGGTGTGACAAACTCTACGTTCACATATAACGGGTGTAAGCTAGTTTTGCACATGCAGAATACTTGGGTTAAACTTGATGAGCCTATCATGTACAGACATGGTCTCGGAACACTAGAGACCAAAAGGTCGAACGTGAGTCATATAGTAGATATGATCAACATAGAGATGTTCACCATTGAAGACTACCCCATCCCACGTGATGATCGGACATGGGTTAGTTGGTTTGGATCATGTATCACTTATACAACTTGAGGGATGGTGATTTAAGTGGGAGTTCATTAGTAATTTGATTATTTGAACTAAAATTGATCATGAACTTAGTCTTAATAGTTGTTTCATATCTATGTTGTAGATCAACGGCCCCTGCTACCATTCCCGTTAATTTTAATGCATTCCTAGAGAAAGCTAAGTTGAAAGATGATGATAGTAACTACACGAACTGGGTCTGTAACTTGAGGATTATCCTCATTGCTGCATAGAAGAATTATCTCCTTGATGCACCTCTAGGTGATAAACCTGCTGGAGGAGCTGAAGCAGATGTTATGAATGTCTGGCATGCTCGATCTGATGACTACTCGATAGTTCAGCGTGCCATGCTTTACGGCTTAGAACCAGGACTTCAAAAGCATTTTGAACGCCACGAAGCATATGAGATGTTCCAAGAGCTGAAGTTAATATTTCAAGTAAATGCCCGGGTTGAGAGATATGAAGTCTCCAACAACTTATTTAGCTGTAAGATGGAGGAGAAGAATTATGTCAGTGAACACATACTCAAAATGTCTGGGTATCATAACCACTTGACTCGGTTGTGAATTGATCTTCCATTTGAGAGTGTTATTGACAGAGTTCTTCAGTCACTGCCACCATGCTACAAAGGCTTCATGATGATCTATAATATGCAAGGGATGAATAAAATAATTCCCGAGCTCTTTGCGATGTTGAAATCGGCGGAGGTAGAAATCAAGAAGGAACATCAAGTTTTGATGGTTAACAAGACCAGTAGTTTCAAGAAAAAGGGCAAAGGAAAAAAGGGAACTTCAAGAAGAACGGCAAGCAAGTTTCCGCTCCCGTGTAGAAGCCCAAAGCTAGACCCAAGCCTGAAACTGAGTGCTTCTACTGCAAAGGAAATGGTCACTGCAAGCGAAACTGCCCAAATACTTGGCAGATAAGGATGGCAAAGTGAACAAAGGTATATTTGGTATACATGTTATTGATGTGTACCTTACTAATGCTCATAGTAGTGCCTGGGTATTTGATACTGGTTCGGTTGCTCATATTTATAACTCGAAATAGGATCTATGGAATAAACAAAGATTGGCTAAGGACGAGGTGATGATGCACGTTGGGAATGGTTCCAAGGTTGATGTGATCACCGTCGGCACACTACCTCTACATCTACCTTCGGGATTAGTTTTAGACCTGAATAATTGTTATTTGGTGCCTGCGTTGAGCATGAACATTATATCTGGATCTTGTTTATTGTGAGACAGTTATTCATTTCAGTCAGAGAATAATGGTTGTTCTATTTGTATGAGTAATATCTTTTATGGTCATGCACCTTTAATGAATGGTCTATTCTTGTTGAATATCAATCATAGTGATACACATATTCATAATATTGATGCCAAAAGATGCAAAGTTTATAATGATGGTGCAACATACTTGTGGCACTGCCGTTTAGGTCATATTGGTGTAAAGCGCATGAAGAAACTCCATGCGGATGGACTTTTGGAATCACTTGATTATGAATCATTTGATACTTGTGAACCATGCCTCATGGGTAAGATGACTAAAACTCCGTTCTCTGGAACAATGGAGCGAGCTAATGACTTATTGGAAATAATACATACCGATGTATGCGGTCTGATGAGTGTTGTAGCACGCGGCGGGTATCATTATTTTCTACCCTTCACAGATGATTTAAGTAGATATGGGTATATCTACTTAATGAAACACAAGTCTGAAGCATTTGAAAAGTTCAAAGAATTTCAGAACGAAGTGGAGAATCATCGTAATAAGAAAACAAAGTTTCTACATTCTGATCACGGAGGCGAATATTTGAGTTACGAGTTTGGCCTTCATTTAAAACAATGTGAAATAGTTCACCGTAATGGTGTGCCCGAACGTCATAACCGTACTTTATTAGATATGGCGTGTTCTATGATGTCTCCTACCGATTTTCCACTATCGTTTTGGGGTTATGCATTAGAGACAACTGTGATCACATTAAATAGGGCACCGTCTAAATCCGTTGAGACAACAGCGTATGAACTATGGTTTGGCAAGAAACCTAATCCGTCGCTACTTAAAGTTTGGGGACGCGACACTTCTGTCAAAAGGCTTCAACTTGATAAGCTCGAACCCAAAGCGGAGAAGTGCGTCTTCATAGGATACCCAAAAGAAACTATTAGGTATACCTTCTACCATAGATCAGAAGGCAAAATCTCTGTTGCTAAGAATGGGTCCTTTCTTGAGAAGGAGTTTCTCTCGAAAAAAGTGAGTGGGAGGAAAGTAGAACTTGATGAGGTAGTTGTACCTGCTCTCGAATTAGAAAGTAGTACATCAGAGAAAACTGTTCTTGTGATGCCTACACCAACCAGAAAGGAAGCAAATGACGATGATCATGAAACTTCAGATTAAGTTATTACTGAACCTCGTAGGTTGACCAGAACACGTTTCACACCAGAGTGGTACGGTAATCCTGTCTTAGAAGTCATGTTGTTAGACAACAACAAACCTTCGAACTATGAAGAAGCTACGATGAGCCCAGATTTCGACAAATGGCTTGAGGCCATGAAATCAGAGATAGGATCCATGTATGAGAACAAAGTTTGGACTTTAGTGGACTTGCCCGATGATCGGCAAGCCATTGAGAATAAATGGATCTTCAAGAAGAAGACGGACGCTGATGGTTATATCACTGTCTACAAAGGTCGACTTATCACAAAAGGTTTTTGACAAGTTCAAGGGGTTGACTATGGTGAGACTTTCTCACCCATGGCGATGCTTAAGTCTGTCTGAATCATGTTAGCAATTGCCAAATTTTATGATTATGAAATCTGGCAAATGGATGTCAAAACTACATTCCTTAACGGGTTTCTTAAAGAAGAGTTGTCTATGATGCAACTAGAAGGTTTTGTCGATCCTAAAGGTGTTAACAAAGTGTGCAAGCTCCAGCGATCCATTTATGGACTGCTGCAAGCATCTCGGAGCTGGAATATACGCTTTGATGATGTGATCAAAGCATATGGTTTTGTACAGACTTACGAAGAAGCCTATATTTACTAGAAAGTGAGTGGGAGCTCTATAGCATTTCTGCTATTATATGTGGATGCCATATTACTGATTGGAAATGATATTTCTAGATAGCATAAAAGGATACTTGAATAAGAATTTTTCAATGAAAGACCTTGATGAAGATGCTCATATATTAGGCATCAAGATCTATAGGGATAGATCGAGACGCTTAATAGGACTTTCACAAAGCACATACCATGACAAAGTTCTAAAGAAGTTCAAAATGGACCAGTCAAAGAAAGGGTTCTTGCCTGTGTTGCAAGGTGTGAAATTGAGTCAGACTCAAAGCCCGACCACGGCAGAAGATAGAGAGAGAATGAAAGTCATTCCCTATTGAGGGAGTCCTGGATTAGGGGGTGTTCGGACAGCCGGACTATTGGACTATGAAGGTACAAGATTGAAGACTTTGTCCCGTGTCCGGATGGGACTCTCCTTTGAGTGGAAGGCAAGCTTGGCGATTCGGATGTTAGATCTCCTTCTCTGTAACCGACTCTATGTAACCCTAGCCCCCTCCTGTGTCTGTATAAGCCGGAGGGTTTAGTCCGCAGGACAAGAACAATCATACCATAGGCTAGCTTCTAGGGTTTAGCCTCTAAGATCTCGTGGTAGATCAACGCTTGTAATACTCATATCATCAAGATCAATCAAGCAGGAAGTAGGGTATTACCTCCATCGAGAGGGCCCGAACCTGGGTAAAACATCGTGTCCCCCGCCTCCTGTTACCATCCGCCTTAGAGGCACAGTTCGGGACCCCCTACCCGAGATCCGCCGGTTTTGACACCGACATTGGTGCTTTCTTTGAGAGTTCCTCTGTGTCGTCGCTGTAAGGCTTGATGGCTCCCTCAACCTTTAACAACGCAGTCCAGGGCGAGACTTTTCTCCCCTGACAGATCTTCGTATTCAGCGGCTTCGCACTACGGGCCAACTCGCTTGGCCATCTGGAGCAGATCAACAGCTACGCCCCTGGCCATCAGGTTAGGTTCGGTAACTTGAATTACACGGCCGATATCCATGGAGACTTGATCTTCGACAGATTCGGGCCCATATCAGGAGCGCCAAACAGTCACGACGAGCACGACTTAAATCTGTTGTCGGACAGTATTCGAGATATCGCCCCTACAACTGCTCTGGACCTAAATCCGGGGCAGATCACGTCGTCCGAGGACGGGTGGATGGACCCCGCCATGGAGGCCGCATACTCTTCGACGGTAGAGCCGAACACAGACTCCACTTTTAAGGGAATCTGCGTCACCGGACCCCCGGACCTGCGTCCGAATTTGGGTTCCGAACCGCGCGCGTCCGGGCCCATCGAGTCCGATTGGGCTCCAGTAATGGAGTTCACCGCCGCGGATATCTTTCAGCACTCCCCCTTTGGCGATGTGCTAAATTCATTAAGGTCTCTCTCTCTGTCAGGAGATTCCTGGCCGAACTATGTCCGACTCGAGTGGGAAGCAGGTGACGAAGAAATTCGTTACCCACCCACCACCCACTTAATAGCCACTGTCGATGATTTGACCGACGTGCTTGACTTCGACTCCGAGGACATCGATAGTATAGACGACGATGCGGGAGAAGAACAGGAACCACCGCCCACAGGGCGCTGGACAGCCACCTCTTCGTATGATATATACATGGTGGACACCCCCAAAGAAAACAATGGCGATGAGGCAACAGAACACAACCCCTTAGGGAAGAAGCCAAAGCATGGGCGCCATCGGCGCCGCTCTAAGCCCCGCCATAGCAATACCAGCACAGGAGAAGAAAACAACCCAGATGGTGCCGAAGAGGAATACAATCCTGATCAGCCTACCTTTGAACAGGCCAAACAGGAACACGGGTAGGTCAGCCCAGAGGAATAGGCGACGGACGGATACGTGGAGGATGACAACTATATGCCTCCCTCCGAAGACGAGGTGAGCCTCGGCGACGATGAATTCGGCATACCCGAAGATCCAATAGAGCAGGAGCACTTTAAGCGCCGGCTTATAGCCACTGCAAGAAGCCTGAAAAAGAAGCAGCAACAGCTCCAAGCTGATCAAGATCTGCTCGCAGACACATGGACCGAGGTCCTGGCAGCTGAGGAATACGGACTCGAGCCCCCCACCAAGGGTTACCCAAAGCACAAGTTGCTACCTCAACTAGAGGAAGAGGCCGTAGAGCCTACACTACCAACACAAGACGAGTCTGGCCGGCCACCTTATGGCCGGGATAAAACGGCGTATCAAACCGAATACCAGACCGCACCCCCACGCCAGTTCACCACGACCCGGGGCAATACGAAGGACCTGCGAGACATATTGGAAAACAACGCAGGACAACCAAGATCGATCTATGGATCACGGGGGCGCGCCACAGCACATGACGATGACCGTCATGCCAGATACACCAATAATAAGTCCGGCCAGGCCGAACATAACTGACCAGACTTAGTCAGACTACGTCGTGACATAGCCTGGCACAGAGGCACCGCACACCCCCTCTGCTTCACCGATGAAGTAATGGATCATGAATTCCCAAAAGGGTTTAAACCCGTCAACATCGAATCATACGATGGCACAACAGACCCTGCGGTATGGATCGAAGATTTCCTTCTCCACATTCACATGGCTCGCGGTGATGATCTACATGCCATCAAGTATCTCCCCCTTAAGCTTAAAGGACCAACCAGACATTGGCTGAATAGCTTGCCGGCGAACTCCATCGGCAGTTGGGAAAATCTTGAGGACGCATTCCTCAACAACTTCCAAGGCACTTACGTGCGACCACCGGATGCTGATGACTTAAGTCACATTACCCAACAGCCCGGAGAGTCAGCCAGGAAATTCTGGACTCGGTTCCTAACTAAAAAGAACCAAATTGTCGACTGTCCGGACGCCGAGGCCCTGGCAGCCTTCAAGCATAATATCTGCGACGAGTGGCTTGCCCGACACCTCGGCCAAGAAAAACCGAAGTCCATGGTGGCCCTCACGACACTCATCACCCGCTTTTGCGTGGGCGAGGACAGCTGGCTGGCTCGCAGTAGCACCACACCAAGAAACTCCGGCACTTTGGATGTCCGCGACAGTAACGGAAAGCCATGACACAATAGACATAAGCGTCAGAATAATGGTGACAACATCAAAGATACGGCAGTCAATGCCGGATTCAGCAACTCAAAATACGGTCAGCGGAAAAAGCTGTTCAAAAGAAACAATCCGGGATCGTCCAGTCTGGACCGCATACTCGACCGCTCGTGCCAGATTCACGGCACCCCCGACAAACCAGCCAATCACACTAACAGAGATTGTTGGGTGTTCAAACAGGCCGGCAAGTTGAATGCTGAAAACAAGGACAAGGGGCTGCACAGCGATGATGACGAGGAGCCCTGGCGTCCGAACATTGGGGTACAGAAGAAATCCCCCCACGTGAAAATGGTAAACATGATCTATGCCACCCACATTCCCAAATGGGAACCAAAGCGCGCACTTAGGGACGTCTATGCGATGGAGCCAGTCGCCCCAAAGTTAAACCCATGGTCATCCTGTCCGATCACCTTCGATCGTAGGGACCATCCTACCAGCATCCGTCACGGAGGCTCAGCCGCATTGGTCCTCGACCCAATCATCGATGGATTCCATCTCACGTGAGTCCTTATGGACGGTGGCAGTAGCCTGAACCTGCTTTATCAGGACACATTGCGCAAACTGGGCATCGATGCCTCACGGATCAAACCCACCAAAACCACCTTTAAAGGTTTAATTCCAGCGGTAGAGGCCCGCTGTATGGGCTCAATAACACTAGAAGTGGTCTTCGGATCTCTGGATAACTTCCGAAGCGAGGAATTAATCTTCGATATCGTCCCTTTCTGTAGTGGCTATCATGCACTACTTGTACGAACCGCGTTCGCCCGATTCAATGCGGTACCTCACTATGCATACCTTAAGCTCAAGATGCCAGGACCTCGCGGGGTTATAACAGTCAATGGAAACACAGACCGCTCCCTTCATACGAAAGAGCACAGTGCGGCCCTCGTGGCAGAAGTACAAAGCAACCTTCTTCGACAGACAGCCCATTCGGCAATGACAACCCCGAACACCGTCAAGTGAGTCCGGAGCACCCTGCAACAGGATCGCCAGGCACGCCAAGAGCTCGATTAGCAATCCGGCCTCCGCCCCATCCCCATTCAGGCGGCATTTGTGCCACGCGTACACAACTACACACTCAAAATACCATGGGCATAGGTGGAGGCGAGTCGACGATGCAGCCCACACTGCGGTTCAACCGCCACGAGGCCCGCATACTCTTCTTCTTTCTTTCTTTCTTTTAGGACCCTACTTTCGGGCAGCCCCTTCAAAGAAACGGACCATCGGACTCATCACAGGAGGGAAAACCAAGGAGCCAAGAGGCTTTGCACACAAGGGAATACCCAGGTGGTCTCTGTTAATGATTGTTATACCTGTTTTACATACCCGCATGCAGCCTGCCCTTGGACAGGACATGTCAAATAGTCCTATTTGTTTCTACTTAACGCATTAATTGTACACATACGCCTTGCCGTATTATGCAAATAGCAACGAGAAATAGTATATAGCGTCAGCTTCTTATTACTATCTTCATATTTTCCCTTGAATATTTATTTAATATTGCATCCGTACACCTTGGTATGATGAGTTTGCCAGGGGCTTTTTATTGAGCCCCATAACATGCCAAGAAAAGTCCGAACACTTTCAACAGTGCGGCACCCCGAACTTATAGCATTATATGCATCAGCTCCGAATCATGTCTTGGGTCAATAGTTGGGTTAGCCTGGCTCCCTTGTTTTGGTACCTTACGTTCCGTTATATCGGCTAAGGTAGCGTAGGGAGAACTACTGCGATTGTGTCCCGGTTCTTTCGGACGATCACCTCCGTAGAGAAAGCCGAAAACTGACTGTCATGATGCGGCGACAACTGGTCGTTGTTCAAGAGGTACTAAATCCTTAAAGATTTTTTCTGCTTAAGGCGAGGAATCGGCCTTGTTCGATTTAGGCGTGTATAGTGCCCCAGTTCGGCCTTCCGAATACTAAGGGCTTTGCCGAAATTTAAAATTATAGACTTCTATGGCCAAGTGAGAGTTATAAAGCCGCATAGTCTGATTGCCTTGTTTGCTACGCCAAACACCTCCTTAAAGGACCAAAAACTTGGATAAAGAGTGTTTGGGTTTTCCACGAACACCCCAGTACTAGCTACACGGGGGCAGAAGCCGACGACTGGCCTACTTCCAAAATTTTATAAACGGCCGCACGAAAGGTAATATTTTAAATCGACAAAGCATTATATAGCGCAAACAAACTCGTTCTTATATTACAAAGACGACATGAGTACATTCACTCAAAGATCATGTTCTTGGTGCATTCATCGGCCACAAGGCGAGTGCCTTTCATAACGCCATCATAATATTTTTCGGGGTAGCGATGCTCCTTACCCTTCGGGGGTCCATCCTTCACCAGCTTCTCAGCATCCAGTTTGGCCCAATGCATCTTCGTGCGGGCAAAGGCCTGGTGGGCACCCTCAATGCAGACGGATTGCTTGATAACCTCAAACCGCGCACATGCATTTACCATCTGCTTTATAAGGCCAAAGTAGCTGTTGGGAAGAGGCTCACCAGGCCACATCCGGACTATCAAGCCCTTCATGGCTAGTTCGGCCGCCTTGTGGAGTTCGACCAATTGCTTCAGTTGGCCACTCAATGGCATCAGGTGTTCGGCTCCGGCATACTGGGACCAAAACAACTTCTCCATTGAGCCCCCTTTTTCGGCGTGGTAGAACTCCATGGCATCCGATATGCTGCGTGGCAGATCTGCGAACGCCCCTGGAGAGCTCCGAATTCGGTTAAGTAAAAGAAAGGTCTCCTCCACATGCTTGCTCTGCATAACGAATGCCTTACCCGCCGCTATCTTCTTGGCCGCTTGGATTTCCTGGAGGGCCTTTTGGGCTTCGGCCTTGGCATCTTTCGCGCTCTCGAGGGCTTTGGCAAGCTCAGATGCTTGCATCTTGAAGTCATGCTCCAAGGACTCGAACTTCTTGCCGAACTCCTGGAGCTCTTGCTGTACCTCCCCCACCCGAGCATCTTGCTTTTCACGCTCGGTGCACTCTGTGGCCACCTTGGCTTCGGCCTAGGACATCGCTTTCTTCAGGGCCACCACTTTGGTCGTAGCCCCTATTAAAAATCATGATGCTTTTTGTTAGCATCATCAATTTTTCTCCTCTACATGACACACAGACAGGGTATCACTTACCTTTGTTCTCCTCGAGCTGCCTCTTCACGAGGCCGAGCTCTTCTTCAGCCCGCCCCAGGTCCTGCCTGAGTCCGGCGACCTTAGCTGTGCGCGCAGCGGCGGTCAGCAGTAACACCTGCTTATTAACATAGACAAGTACTGTCAGACTCCTGCGGATTAATAATTGACCCTCCGTTTGGCTTTTCTTTCCGAACAGCAAACAGAGTATCAGGGGCTACTGTCTATCGGGTGATATTTTCTCAAACTTTTCATTACTTACCTCAAAGCCTGTTAGGAGGCTGGTGCAGGCTTCGGTCAATCCACTTTTGGCGGACTGGACCTTCTCAATCACCGTACTCATAAGAGTACGGTGCTCTTCGTCACTGGAAGCGCTGCGAAGCACTTCCAGCAAATTATCCAATGCCTCCGGCTGGGCGGAGGTCATCGGCACGGCCGACTCGCCCTCCTTAGCGAGGGGCTACCCACTTGAATCCGGAACCTGTGGAGGCTCCGGTACAGTAACCGACAGGGAGCCAGACTTGTCGTGGCTCCCGTTCGCATAATCCATGGGGATCTTACCCCCCATGTGCCCGATGTCTGGGATTTTGCCTTGGGGCGTCTCCAGAACCGTTGCCCCTGCTCTGGTATCCTTTGGGACAACACCTCGGTGTCGTTCGCGGGTCGTGGGGAGGTGGCCGTCGGGAGTGAATCCATCTCTGACTCACTCAAGGACCCATCCGAAGAGGATACCCCGAGATTAGACCCGGCCGGACTGCATAGACGTGTTCGACGTTATTACAAACTATGAAGTTAAAGTCGCATGAAAGGTATTACAGAGTGCGGATACTTATGACCTCGCCCGGGGCTTGCCCCTGGGTAGCCACTCCTCCTCGCTGTAGGCGGTCGTGGTGGAGTGATCCGAAAGGGATGCCTTTCGCTTCTTCGGCGTCCTAGCCTCCCCCTGTGGGGCGGCTTTCCTTTTCTTCTCCTCCCCAGTGCGGGGAGGGGGAATTTCTTCATGTTTCCCCCCGTCTCCATGGGAGGAAACTGCCTCGGCATCCTCGGACGATGAGTCTATCACGACCCTGCGCCGGAGACCTTTCCTGGTCCCCACGACCGCTTTCTTGGACCTTTTGGCCTCCCCTGTTGGGGAGACCTTCCTCTTCTTCTCCTCCCCTTAGTTGGAGGAGTGCACCTCATCGTCTTCGGGTGAGGCATCCAGTGCAACCTCGCGCCGGAGACCCTTCCTGGTCCCCGTGGCCTTCGTTTCGGCCTTCTTCTCCGGCACCTTGTAAGACGCTGGAGCCAGCATCTCCATCAGGAGTGCGGTCGCTGGATCTTCAGGTAACAGAGCCGGACAGTCGATCCGCTCTGCCATGTCCATGTAAACCTGTTTTGTCAGTATAATGACTTAAAGTCCTCCCATGAACACGTTGGGAAAGATAAATCTTGTGATACTCAGAGGACTTACCGGATTGGCAAGGCGCCTTGCGCTGAGTCCGCAGTCCTCAGAAGTAGGGGGAGGAACTTCGCCGGTCTTGAACAACACCTTCCAGACGTCCTTATGCGTCGTGTCGAAGAGCTCATGCAGCATCTGGTGTTCGGCCGGATCGAACTCCCACATATTGAATGCCCGTCTTTGACACAGGAGGATCCAACGGGTGAGCATGACCTGGCCCACGTTGACAAGCTTGATCTTCTTGTCCCTCATACTTTTGATGCAGGTCTTGAGTTCGGTCAGCTCCATAGGTTCGCCCCAGGCCAGGCCCTTCTTTTCCCAAGAGGTGAGCCGCGTGGGGATTCTGGATCGGAATTTGGGGGCCGCCACCCAATCGGCGTCGCATGGCTCGGTGATGTAGAACCACCCTGATTGCCACCCTTACACAGTCTCCATGAAGGAGCCGTCAAGCCATGTAACGTTGGGCATTCTGCCCACCATGGCGCCTCCGCACTCCGCCTGCTGGCCGCTCACAATCTTCGGCTTCACACAGAAGATTTGCAGCCATAGGCTGAAGTGGGGCCTGATGCGGAGGAAGGCCTCGCACACGACGATAAATGCTGAGATGTTGAGGACGAAATTTGGGGCTAGATCATGGAAATCTAGCCCATAGTAAAACATTAGCCCTTGGACGAACGGGTGAAGTGGAAATCCTAGTCCGCGGACGAAATGAGAGAGGAACACTACTCTCTCCCGAGACTTTGGAGTGGGGGTGATCTGTCCCTCCGCTGGCAGCCTGTGCGCGATGTTTGCGGCCAGGTATCCGGCCGCCCGAAGCTTGGTAATGTCCTCCTCCGTGACGGAGGAGTCCATCCACTTGTCTCCCGCTCCGGACATGCTGTGAATGGTCCTATAGAGAAGGTGAGAACTTGGGCACTGGGGCTCGAGAGTGCGAGAATGGATGAGCAAAGGAGGAAGAAGGCGTGGGTAATAATGGGGGATCCTTGTCCCTTTATAGAGGCAGTGAAAACTATGTGCCTCCCCACTTTCCTGTAAATATCGCTTATTTTCCAAGCGCCACATTAAATAACTCGGTTGGGTTACCCATACCCTTATTAATGAGAATCCCGTGACAAGGGGACACGATATCTGCGTCGACAAGATGTGCCGAGGAAACCGCCTCGCAATATGTGCGGTGGCCGACTGTGAGAAAATGGCTCGAATGATAACTCGGCCATGGTGTGATGTCACGATGTCAGCAGATTTGATTTGTGAAATATTTATCTCTCTATGGTGGTATGTGAAATTTTTCTTGTAGAGCTGGACACGAGCCTTGTGTTCGGAATTTATCTTGAAGTATTCGGAGATGGAACCCGCCTTGCAATGCCGAAGACAATCTGCGCGCCGGACTCATCGTCATTGAAGCCTGGTTCAGGGGCTACTGAGGGAGTCCTAGATTAGGGGGTGTTCGGACAGCCGGACTATGTACTTTGGACGGACTATTGGACTATGAAGATACAAGATTGAAGACTTCGTCCCGTGTCCGGATGGGACTCTCCTTTGGGTGGAAGGCAAGCTTGGCAATTCGGATGTTAGATCTCCTTCTCTGTAACCGACTCTGTGTAACCCTAGCCCCCTCTGGTGTCTATATTGTTGGAAATATGCCCTAGAGGCAATAATAAATTAGTTATTATTATATTTCCTTGTTCATGATAATCGTTTATTATCCATGCTATAATTGTATTGATAGGAAACTCAGATACATATGTGGGTACATAGACAAACACCATGTCCCTAGTAAGCCTCTAGTTGACTAGCTCGTTGATCAATAGATGGTTACGGTTTCCTGACCATGGACATTGGATGTCGTTGATAACGGGATCACATCATTAGGGGAATGATGTGATGGACAAGACCCAATCCTAAGCCTAGCACAAAGATCGTAGTTCGTATGCTAAAGCTTTTCTAATGTCAAGTATCATTTCCTTAGACCATGAGATTGTGCAACTCCCGGATACCGTAGGAATGCTTTGGGTGTACCAAACGTCACAACGTAACTGGGTGGCTATAAAGGTGCACTACAGGTATTTCCGAAAGTGTCTATTGGGTTGGCACGAATCAAGACTGGGATTTGTCACTCCGGTTAACGGAGAGGTATCTCTGGGCCCACTCGGTAGGACATCATCATAATGTGCACAATGTGACCAAGGGGTTGATCAAGGGATGATGTGTTACGGAACGAGTAAAGAGACTTGCCGGTAACGAGATTAAACAAGGTATCAGCATACCGACGATCGAATCTCGGGAAAGTACAATACGGGTAGACAAAGGGAATTGTATACGGGATCGATTGAGTCCTTGACATCGTGGTTCATCCGATGAGATCATTGTGGAACATGTGGGAGCCAACATGGGTATCCAGATCCCGCTGTTGGTTATTGACCGAAGAACGTCTCGGTCATGTCTACATGGTTCCCGAACCCGTAGGGTCTACACACTTAGGGTTCGATGACGCTAGGGTTATAAAGGAAGTTTGTATGTGGTTACCAAATGTTGTTCGGAGTCCCGGATGAGATCCCGGACGTCACGAGGAGTTCCAGAATGGTCCGGAGGTAAAGATTTATATATGGGAAGTCCTGTTTTGGTCACCAGAAAAGTTTCGGGTTTTATCGGTAACGTACCGGGACCACCGGGAGGGTCCCGGGGGTCCACCAAGTGGGGCCACCGGCCCCAAGGGGCTGCATGGGACAAGTGTGGGAGGGGACCAGCCCCAGGTGGGCTGGTGCGCCCCCCACCAAGGCCCAAGGCGCCTAGGGCTTGGGGGAAACCCTAAAGGGGGGCGCCCCCTTGCCTTGGGGGGCAAGGCAACCCCCCTTGGCCGCCGCCCCCTCCTCAGATTGGATCTGAGGGGGCCGGCCCCCCTCTCCCTTTCCCCTATATATATGTGGGGTGTGGGAGGGCAGCCGCACCCAAGTTCTGGCGCAGCCCTCCCCCTCACCCAAGTACTCCTCCTCTCCCGCGGTGCTTGGCAAAGCCCTGCAGGATTGCCACGCTCCTCCACCACCACCACGCCGTTGTGCTGCTGCTGGACGGAGTCTTCCTCAACCTCCCCCTCTCTCCTTGCTGGATCAAGGTGTGGGAGACGTCACCGGACTGTACGTGTGTTGAATGCGGAGGTGCCGTCCGTTCGGCACTAGGATCTCCGGTGATTTGGATCACGACGAGTACGAATCCTTCAACCCCGTTCTCTTGAACGCTTCCGCTTAGCGATCTACAAGGGTATGTAGATGCACTCTCCTTCCCCTCGTTGCTGGTTTCTCCATAGATAGATCTTGGTGACACGTAGGAAAATTTTGAATTTCTGCTACGTTCCCCAATAGTGGCATCATGAGCTAGGTCTATTGCGTAGATTCTATGCACGAGTAGAACACAAAGTAGTTGTGGGCGTTGATTTTGTTAAATATGCTTACCGTTACTAGTCCAATCTTGTTTCGACGGTATTGTGGGATGAAGCGGCCCGGACCGACCTTACACGTACTCTTACGTGAGACAGGTTCCACCAACTGACATGCACTTGGTGCATAAGGTGGCTAGCGGGTGCCAGTCTCTCCCATTTTAGTCAGAACGGATTCGATGAAAAGGGTCCTTATGAAGGGTAAATAGCAATTGGCATATCATATTGTGGTTTTGCGTAGGTAAGAAACGTTCTTGCTAGAAACCCATAGCAGCCACGTAAAACATGCAAACAACAATTAGAGGACGTCTAACTTGTTTTTGCAGGGTATGCTATGTGATGTGATATGGCCAAGAAGAATGTGATGAATGATATGTGATGTATGAGATTGATCATGTTCTTGTAATAGGAATCACGACTTGCATGTCGATGAGTATGACAACCGGCAGGAGCCATAGGAGTTGTCTTTATTTATTGTATGACCTGCGTGTCATTGAACAACGCCATGTAATTACTTTACTTTATTGCTAACCGGTAGCCATTGTAGTAGAAGTAATAAGTTGGCGAGACAACTTCATGGAGACACGATGATGGAGATCATGATGATGGAGATCATGGTGTCATGCCAGTGACGATGATGATCATGGACCCTCGAAGATGGAGATCAAAAGGAGCAAAATGATATTGGCCATATCATGTCACTATTTTGATTGCATGTGATGTTTATCATGTTTCTACATCTTATTTTCTTAGAACGACGGTAGTAAATAAGATGATCCCTCATTAAAATTTCAAGAAAGTGTTCCCCCTAACTGTGCACCGTTGCGAAAGTTCGCCGTTTCGAAGCACCACGTAATGATCGGGTGTGATAGATTCTTACGTTCACATACAACGGGTGTAAGCCAGATTTACACACGCGAAACACTTAGGTTAACTTGACGAGCCTAGCATGTACAGACATGGCCTCGAAACACAAGAGACCGAAAGGTCGAGCATGAGTCGTATGGAGGATACGATCAACATGAAGATGTTCACCGATGATGACTAGTCCGTCTCACATGATGATCGGACACGGCCTAGTTGATTCGGATCATGTAATCACTTAGATGACTAGAGGGATGTCTATCTGAGTGGGAGTTCATGAGATGAACTTAATTATCCTGAACATAGTCAAAAGATCTTTGCAAATTATGTCGTAAGCTCGCGCTTTAGTTCCACTGTTTAGATATGTTCCTAGAGAAAATATAGTTGAAAGTTGACAGTAGCGATTATGCGGACAGTAGAAAGCTTATGTCCTTAATGCACCGCTCAGTGTGCTGAACACCAAAACATCGTCTGTGGATGTTGCAAATATCAGACATACACGTTTTGATTACTACATGATAGTTCAGTTAAACGGTTTAGAGTTGAGGCACCAAAGACGTTTTTCGAAACGTCGCGGAACATATGAGATGTTTCGAGGGCTGAAATTGGGATTTTAGGCTCGTGCCCACGTCAAGAGGTATAAGACCTCCGACGATTTTCTTAGCCTGCAAACTAAGGGAGAAGAGCTCAATCGTTGAGCTTGTGCTCAGATTGTCTGGGTACAACAATCACTTGAATCCAGTGGGAGTTGATCTTCCAGATGAGATAGTGATGTTTCTCCAAAGTCATTGCCACCAAGCTGCTAGAGCTTCGTGATGAACTATAACATATCAGGGATAGATATGATGATCCTTGAAGTGTTCGCGATGTTTGACACCGCGAAAGTAGAAGTCAAGTAGGAGCATCAATTGTTGATGGTTGGTAAAACCACTAGTTTCAAGAAGGGCAAGGGCAACAAGGGATACTTCATGAAACGTCAAACAGTTGCTGCTCCAGTGAAGAAACCCAAGGTTGAACCCAAACCCGAGACTAAGTGCTTCTATAATAAGGGGAACAGCCACTGGAGCAGAATTACCCTAGGTACTTGGTAGATAAGAAGGCTGGCAAGGTCGATAGAGGTATACTGGATATACATTATGTTAATGTGAACTTTACTAGTACTCCTAGTAGCACCAGGGTATTAGATACCGGTTCGGTTGCTAAGTGTTAGTAACTTGAAATAAAAGCTATGGAATAAACGGAGACTAGCTAAAGGTGAGCTGACGATATGTGTTGGAAGTGTTTCCAAGGTTGATGTGATCAAGCATCGCATGCTCCCTCTACCACCGAGATTGGTGTTAAACCTAAATAATTGTTATTTGGTGTTTGCGTTGAGCATAGACATGATTGGATTATGTCTATCACAATACGGTTATTCATTTAAGGAGAATAATGGTTACTCTGTTTATTTGAATAATACCTTCAATGGTCTTGCACCTAAAAGGAATGGTTTATTGAATCTCGATCGTAGTGATACACATTTTCATGCCAAAAGATATAAGATAGTAATAATAGTACCACTTACTTATGGCACTGCCATGTAAGTCATATTGGTGTAAAACGCATGAACAAGCTCCATGTTGATGGATCTTTGGACTCAGTCGTTTTGAAAAGTTTGAGACATGCGAACCATGTCTATTGGTGTATACGCATGAAGAAACTCCATGCAGATGGATCATTTGGACTCACTTGATTTTGAATCACTTGAGACATGCAAATCATACCACATGGGCAAGATGACTGAAAGCCTCGTTTTCAGTAAAATGGAACAAGAAAGCAACTTGTTGGAAGTAATACATTTTGATGTGTGCAGTCCAATGAGTGCCGAGGCACACAATGGATATCGTTATGTTCTTACTTCACGGATGATTTGAGTAGATACTGAGTATATTTACTTGATGAAATAGAAGTCTGAATTATTGAATGGTTCAAGTAATTTCAGAGTGAAGTTGAAGATCATCGTGACAAGAGGATAAAATGTCTATGATATGATCACAGAGATGAGTATCTGAGTTACGAGCTTTGGCACGCAATTAAAACATGGTGGAAATTGTTTCACAATTAATTCAGCCTGGAACACCATAGTGTGATGGTGTGTCCGAACATCATGGTTGCACCCTATTAGATATGGTGCGTACCATGATGTCTCTTATTGAATTACCACTATCGGTCATGGGTTAGGCATTAGAGACAACCACACTCACTTTATAGGGCACCACGTAATTTCGTTGAGATGACACTGTTTGAACTATGGTTTGGAGAAACCTAAGCTGTCGTTTCTTAAAAGTTTGGGGCTGCGACGCTTATGCGAAAAAAGTTTCAGGTTGATAAGCTCGAACCCTAAGCGGATAAAATGCATCTTCATAGGACACCCAAAACAGTTGGGTATACCTCCTAATTCAGATCCGAAAGCAATAGGGATTGTTTCTTGAATCGGGTCCTTTCTCGAGGAAAAGTTTCTCTCGAAAGAATTGAGTGGGAGGATGGTGGAGACTTGATGAGGTTGTTGAACCATCACTTCAACTAGAGTGTAGCAGGGCACAGGAAGTTGTTCCTGTGGCACCTACACCAATTGAAGTAGAAGCTTATGATAGTGATCATGAAACTTCGGATCAAGTCACTACCAAACCTCGTAGGTCGACGAGGATGCGTACTGCTTCAGAGTAGTACGTAATCCTGTCTTGGAGGTCATGTTGCTAGACAACAATGAACCTACGAACTATGGAGAAGCGATGGTGGGCCCGGATTCCGATGAATGGCTTGAGGCCATAAAATCCGAGAAAGGATCCATGACTTTGGAAGAAATACTTGATGGTCGTAAGGCCGTTGGGTACAGATGGATTTTAAAAGGAAGACAGACAATGATGGTAAGAATCACCATTAAGAAAGCTCAACTTGTTGTTAAGATGGTTTCCGACAAGTTCAAGGAGTTGACTACGGTGAGGCTTTCTCACTCGTAGCGATGCTAAGAGTCTGTTAGAATTATATTAGCAATTACTGCAATATTTATGAAATCTTGCAGATAGGATGTCAAAACATTGTTTCCTCGACGATATCCTTGAGGAAAGGTTGTATGTGATACAACCAGAAGGTTTTGACAATACTGAAAGACGCTGACAAGTATGCAAAGCTCCAGCAATCCTTCTAAGGACTGGATTAAGCATCTCAGAGTTGGAATGTATGCTTTGATGAGTTCATCAAAGATTTTGGGTTTATACAAAGTTTATGAGAAACTTGTATTTCCAAAGAAGTGAGTGGGAGCACTATAGAATTTCTGATAAGTATATGTTGTTGACATATTGTTGATCAGAAATGATGTAGAATTTTTCTGTAAAGCATATAGGGTTATTTGAAAAGTGTTTTTCAATGGAATACCTGGATTAAGCTACTTGAACATTGAGCATCAAGATCTATGAGGAGAGATCAGAAACCCTGAATGGTACTTTCAAATGAGCACGTACCTTGACATGATCTTGAAAGTGTTCAAGATGGATCAGTCAAAGAAGGAGTTCTTGCCTGAGTTGTAAGGTACGAAGTTAAGACTTAAAGCTCGACCACGGCAGAAAAGAGAGAAAGGACGAAGGTCGTCCCCTATGCTTTAGAAGTAGGCTCTACAGTATGCTATGCTAAGTACCGCACTTATGTGTGCCTTGCCACATGTCTGGCAAGAGGGTACAAAGGTGATCAAGGAGTGGATCACCAGATAGCGGTCAAAATTATCCTTAGAGGAATAAGGATTTGTTTCTTGATTATGGAGGTGATAAAGAGTTTGGCGTAAAGGGTTACGACAATGCAAGCTTTAACACCTATCCGAATGACTCTGAGTAGCAAACCGGATACGTATAGTGGAGCAACCATTTGGAATAGCTCCAAGTGGAGCGTGGAAGCAGCATTTACAATATGACCTAGAGATTTGCGAAGTACATACGGATCTGAATGTTGCAGACCCGATGACTAAAACCACTCTCACAAGCAAAACATGATCAAACCCCAGAACTCATTGAGTCTTAATCACATGGTGATGTCAACTAGTTTAGACACTAGTAAACTCTTTGGATGTTGGTCACATGGCGATGTGACCTATCAGTGTTAATCACATGGTGATGTGAACTAGATTATTGACTCTAGTGCAAGTGGGAGACTGTTGGAAATATGCCCTAGAGGCAATAATAAATTAGTTATTATTATATTTCCTTGTTCATGATAATCGTTTATTATCCATGCTATAATTGTATTGATAGGAAACTCAGATACATGTGTGGGTACATAGACAAACACCATGTCCCTAGTAAGCCTCTAGTTGACTAGCTCGTTTCAATAGATGGTTACGGTTTCCTGACCATGGACATTGGATACCGTTGATAATGGGATCACATCATTAGGAGAATGATGTGATGGACAAGACCCAATCCTAAGCCTAGCACAAAGATCGTAGTTCGTATGCTAAAGCTTTTCTAATGTCAAGTATCATTTCCTTAGACCATGAGATTGTGCAACTCCCGGATACCGTAGGAATGCTTTGGGTGTACCAAACGTCACAACGTAACTGGGTGGCTATAAAGGTGCACTACAGGTATTTCCGAAAGTGTCTGTTGGGTTGGCACGAATCAAGACTGGGATTTGTCACTCCGGTTAACGGAGAGGTATCTCTGGGCCCACTCGGTAGGACATCATCATAATGTGCACAATGTGACCAAGGGGTTGATCACGGGATGATGTGTTACGGAACAAGTAAAGAGACTTGCCGGTAACGAGATTAAACAAGGTATCGGCATACCGACGATCAAATCTCGGGCAAGTACAATACCGATAGACAAAGGGAATTGTATACAGGATCGATTGAGTCCTTGACATCGTGGTTCATCCGATGAGATCATCATGGAACATGTGGGAGCCAACATGGGTATCCAGATCCCGCTGTTGGTTATTGACCGGAGAACGTATCGGTCATGTCTGCATGGTTCCCGAACCCGTAGGGTCTACACACTTAAGGTTCGATGACGCTAGGGTTATAAAGGAAGTTTGTATGTGGTTACCGAATGTTGTTCGGAGTCCCAGACGTCACGAGGAGTTCCAGAATGGTCTGGAGGTAAAGATTTATATATGGGAAGTCCTGTTTTGGTCACCGGAAAAGTTTCGGGTTTTATCGGTAACGTACCGGGACCACCGGGAGGGTCCCGGGGGTCCACCAAGTGGGGCCACCGACCCCAAGGGGCTGCATGGGCCAAGTGTGGGAGGGGACTAGCCCCAGGTGGGCTGGTGCTCCCCCACCCCACCAAGGCCCAAGGCACCTAGGGCTTGGGGGAAACCCTAAAGGGGGGCGCCCCCTTGCCTAGGGGGGCAAGGCAACCCCCCTTGGCCGCCGCCCCCTCCTCAGATTGGATCTGAGGGGGCCGGCCCCCCTCTCCCTTGCCCCTATATATATGTGGGGGGTGGGAGGGCAGCCGCACCCAAGTTCTGGCGCAACCCTCCCCCTCTCCCAAGTACTCCTCCTCTCCCGCGGTGCTTGGCGAAGCCCTGCAGGATTGCCACGCTCCTCCACCACCACCACACCGTTGTGCTGCTGCTGGACAGAGTCTTCCTCAACCTCTCCCTCTCTCCTTGCTGGATCAAGGCGTGGGAGACGTCACCGGGCTGTACGTGTGTTGAACGCGGAGGTGCCGTCCGTTCGGCACTAGGATCTCCGGTGATTTGGATCACGACGAGTACGACTCCTTCAACCCCGTTCTCTTGAACGCTTCCGCTTAGCGATCTACAAGGGTATGTAGATGCACTCTCCTTCCCCTTGTTGCTGGTTTCTCCATAGATAGATCTTGGTGACACGTAGGAAATTTTTGAATTTCTGCTACGTTCCCCAACATATATAAGCCGGAGGGTTTAGTCTACAGGACAAGAACAATCATACCATAGGCTAGCTTCTAGGGTTTAGCCTCTACGATCTCGTGGTAGATCAACTCTTGTAATACTCATATCATCAAGATCAATCAAGCAGGAACTAGGGTATTACCTCCATCAAGAGGGCCCGAACCTGGGTAAAACATCGTGTCCCCCGCCTCCTATTACCATTCGCCTTAGACGCACAGTTTGGGACCCCCTATCTGAGATCCGTCGGTTTTGACACCGACACCTATGCCTCAGCAACAGGTTCTATAATGTATGCCATGTTGTGTACCAGAACTATTGTGTGCCTTGCCATAAGTTTAGGCGGGAGGTACCAAAGTAATCTAGGAGTGGATCACTAGACAATGGTCAATAATATCCTGAAGTACCTGAAAAGGACCAAGGATATGTTTCTTGTTTATGGAGGTGAGAAAGAGCTCATCGTAAAGGGTTACGTCAATGCTAGCTTCGACACAGATCCGGATGACTCTAAGTCACAAACTGGATGCATATTTATATTGAATGCAGGATCTACATGTGAAGCGGAGTACATAGCTGCTTCGGAAACAGCGCATGAAAGAGTCTGGATGAAGGAGTTCATATCCGATCACTACAAAAAAAGACACATCCGTGACATTTTGGGCTGAACGAATTTTTTCTGTCATACTTATGACACTTCTATGACGATAATTGTGAAAAAACCTGGTATCGTCATAGATGTGGTGGGATCCTACTTCTATGACAAAAAATCATGACAGAAAATGGGCTTTTCATCCTGGGCGGGCCGGAGACGCAACTGCATGACATTCTTTGCCGTCCATGACGGAAAAAACCATGGTAGAAGCGAGGGCGAGGAAAATTTTGGGGTGTTCCTGGTTATGGTGGGTAGTCGGGGCCGAGCGATGCACGTTTCTCTCGTACACGTACACGCGTGGGTGCGAGGCATTGGGCTATAACTGAACCCGAGCGAGGCGTTCACCTATACTGAACCCGAGCGATTGCACTGTAGGCTACGCGTTACTGAACCCGAGCGATCGGTCGATGGCTGTTAACTGAACCCGATCGAGCGATTCTTTGCTACTGCTGCTAACTGAAGCCGATCGATGCTGCCTCTAGATGAACAGTGAGTGTTGC
>NC_041381.1:505869419-505963846 GCF_002162155.2 Triticum dicoccoides | reverse complement strand
TCTGGATGAACAGGACCCCGATCGATCGAGCCGGTTGGGGCTGGATGAACAGGACCCCGTGGAGGGCTGGATGAACAGGACGACTCCGTGGAGGGCTGCATGAACAGTAGATGGTGGAGGGGTTGATGAACAGTAGCCCGTGGAGGGGTGGTTGAATAGGAGCCCGTGGAGAGGGGTGGTTGAACAGTAGCTGGTGGAGTAGCGCGTGGTGGAGGCTGGATGAACAGGAGACCGTGGATGAACAGTCGTAGGTGGAGGCTGGAGGAGGTCGACGGTGGATGAACAATAGCCCATGGAGGCTGGAGGAGGTCGACGGTGGAGATGAACAGTATCCTGTGGAGTCTCGTTTTGCAGTACGCCACACCCCTCCCGATGAACAGGACCCCCGTTTCGACTGCAGCACACCAACAAAAGTCTGTTTCCTCCGTTTTGCGGTACGCCACACCCCTCCCGATCAACAGGACCCCGTTTTGACCGTAGGAGGTCCAACACAAGTCTGTTTCCTCCATTTTGCGGTATGCCAGACCCCTCCCGATGAACAGGATCCCGTTTCGAACGTGGCCGGTCAAACACAAGGCCGTTTCCTCCGTTCTGCGGTACGCCAGGCCTCGTTTCCATCACCTGTTCCGTCCAAGCCCTCCCGATGAACACGACGACGCATTCCATTCCGACCCAGCCGCTTGGCTCCCCATGAACATGATGACGACACTGTTTCTCCGTTCCGACCCAGCCATGTACACGAGCTCTGGCCGTACGTATGCGCGAGTAGGCGTTGGAGACCCCGCCCGTATGTACGTACATGGTCGTATTTACTTTCTTGCACCCTGGCCGTTGTACGTACGTGTACATGCTACGTGTGCGCCTCTACTACGACACGTGCGCGCCTCTACTACGACACATGCGCGCCTCTACATCGACCAGTATGTACGTACACGTTCGTGACCAGAATGACAACGCTACGTACACTTCGACCAGGTGGGTCCCGACTGTCAGGCACTTCCTTGCGTGCGAAGATGTAGATGGTGGGCCCCAGCAGACACGGGGGTGAATCATTTTTTTGCCCGGACGCACTTCCTTGCATGCGAAGATGTAGCTGGTGGGTCCCAGCAGTCAGGGGGAAATGTTTTTTTCGTGAAATATGGTGGCCCGTCTGGTGGGTCCCTGCTGTCAAGTGGAGGAATAATTATTTTGCACATAATAAGGAGGCACTTCCTTGCGACCGCTGTGGACCCAGCTGCCAGCCTCTCCACGTACAGTACTCTTCCGATGGAAGTCGTTCCTTGACCACGCTGCCAAGAGCACCAGGGCGGTGGATGACGGCGAGGCCTAGGAAGGGGACGACGCGGAGCTGGGGAAGACACAATAGTGGATGCCCACGCGCAGATGAGTATGAGGGTTCACTCGTTCGGTTGCGGTGTGAGGCTGTCGTCGCTGCAGAATAATAGGAGGTGTAGGTGAGTAGAGGGATGGCCTGGCCAGCGGTGGGAGCAGTAGGGGGCAGTGAGGCCTCCATGACATCACAGCCGGCCATGGGAGGCAGGAGCACGCGGCACGACCGACACTGCTTTGGGCGGCTGGAGCAAGAAGACCAGAGGTTGAAGAAGCACTACGGCCATTGGATGGACATCGTACGGTCACTGGAGCTAGAATCGTTCATATTGACTAAGTTGATAAAGCCCTCCGTCCCCGTCAACTTATTAGGCCCACAAGTCAGCCTCCCAATAAGGTGGGTCCCAGCTAGCAGGGGGAGTATTCATTTTTTTCTGCATAATAAGGAGGCACTTCCGGTGGGTCCGAGCTGACAGCGGGGGGAACATTTTTTTCACGAAATACGATGGCCCGTCAGATGGGTCCCAGTAGTCAGGGGGGAAACATTTTTTCGCCAAATACGGTGGCTCGTCCAGTGGGTCCCTGCTGTCAGGTGGAGGAATCATTATTTTCCGCGTAATAAGGAGGCACTTCCTTGCTGCGGCCGTGGACCCAGCTGTCAGCCTCTCCATGTACAGTACACTTCCGATGGAAGTCATTCCTTGACCATGTTGACCACGCCGCGTTCAGTTGAATGCATGCGTCCATGGGTGTGGTGCGTCCCCACTGTCAGCCTCTAACGTATAGTCATCTTCCGATGACTCTCGGTTGTTGACCATGTTGACCACACCGTGCCGAGCACACCAAGGCTGATGGACGACGGCGAGGCCCCAGACTGGAACGACCCGGAGATGGGGAAGATGGGTCAGTGGAGTCGTAGATGGAGAGGAGTGGGAAACTTGACTGGTTCGGGTGCGCGGCAGCACAGCCTCGGTGCCGCCCACGGGAGACAGGAGGAAGAACAAAGGTTAAATAAGGAGCACGGCTGTTGGATTGACATCCAATGGTCAAGCTGCTAGAATCATTTGTTGATTAAGTTGACAAAGCCCTGCGTACACGTCCGCTTAGTAGGCCCACAAGTCAGCCACCAAATCTGACGGGTCCCAGCTGTCAACGGGAGGAATAATTTTTTCGCATAACAAGGAGGCACTTCCTTCTGTGTGAAGATACAACCGGTGGATCTCAGCTGTCAGGTGGAGGAAACATTTTTTTCAGCTTAATAAGGAGGAACTTTCCTTGCGTGCGACCATGGACCTCGTGGGTCCCAGCCGTCAAGCTCTCCATGTACAGTACTCTTCTGATGACTCTCATTTGTTGACCACGCCGCACCGAGCGCAGCGAGGCGGTGGACAACGGCGAGGCCCCAAACAGGAACGACTCGGAGATGGGAAGACGCGATAGTGGAGTCGCAGATTGAGAGGAGGAAAAGGGTTATAACTGGTTCTAGTGCGGCGTGGGGCTGCAATCGGTGGAGAATAATAGGAGGTGTGGAGGGGTGGAGGGATAGCTTAGCCGGCGGTGGGGTAGCGCTTCGCTACGATGCATGCTAAGCAGAGCCATTAGCCGCCGGATTCCGAACCAGGCGGTCCCGGCGACGCTGGAGGAAGAAGATGAGAGATTGAAGGTGCATGCAGGCCGTTGGATATAAATCCAATGGCTGTGGATGTCATAATCATTTGTTGACCAAGTTGACAACGCCCTGCGTAGGCTTCGACCAATTAGCCCACATGTCAGCCTGCAAAAATGTGGCATATATTTAACCCATGTTTTCTAGAATGTATAGTCCATTTGCTGGGCTTGGTGAACAAATAATTTCGCATCAATCAGGCCCATTTATATTTTCTAAGAAATCCCAACCCATTTGCACTTCCTTGAAATACACGAATTAGTTGGGCTCGTTATATATATAATGTTATGTTAGAAGGAGCAACTAATATCAAAATATAAACCGGAGATGCACATTATATATATATAATTAACAAATTAGCGAGTATTGATCAAAATAAAAATGAGTGTGTTATTATTAAATTGGTCCTTAAAATCTTCGCAAGCTTTTGTACGCAATCACCAGGATTTTCCTTGCCTGTGAGTCAAAAACAACCAGGATTTTCCTTGCCAACTTCTGTTAAACATTTACTTTTATAAGTTAATAACACGTGGGATGTTTTTATAATGTATATATAAGTCTCTATAAAATATACGATAATAGTAATAATATAAATATATATAATGTGGTTAGAAGGGAAAACATAAATTGGACACAACATTATTATTCTTATATATAGATAAATAGAACAGAGACATGCGTTTTATTAAAAAAAATACATTGGGCTGCCGATCTTTAAGAAAAAGCCCATAGGCCGGTATGGACCTCAAAAAATAAGTTGAAACCACTGTCTCCGTATGTCATGGGCTATGCATGTTAAAATACAAAACATTGGCCTAGCTGATACTTGTTCGCCCTCTGGAAAAAAATGATACCAAATCCCCGAGCGAACTAGATTAAAGAGGGGGCTGGCGGCACGACTGAAGAAGCACATCAGGAGCGATTTCTTTTTCCTCAGTGATGGCTCTCGATAGCGTTTTTTTACTTGCCTCTGCACCATACAACTTGTATTTTTAGCCTCCCAGTCCGTCATGGTGGACCAGCAGCCCATTTGCTAGGAGGGCCAACCTATAGAAACCAGCACTCGATTCTTCATCAAGCCCCCAAAACAACGCAATACTATGTTTGTTTTGAGGCCGAAAACATTATGACAGGGGTTGAGCGGGGGGGAGGGGAAGACAGAGTAATAAAAAGATTAAAAAGAGCTGTTGCGCCGTTGCTACCCTAACAAAGCAGGTGCAATTCTTCTCGGGAAGAAGGTGTGCCGTTGACACCCACACGGTACATACCCCAGAGTAGGCATACTAACAAGTTCACACACAAATACAACAGAAAAGGTAAACATTCGTATCAAACTCAGGTTCACATGACACGTTCATATTCATAGCCAACATTCACTATCAACAACTCAAAAGATTCATATATACACAAGTTCAGCATATCTATGCATCCAAATGATTGATAGATCACACAACAATATTCATACATAATTCGCAAAAAGATTCAGATATACACATGTTCAATATGTTTATGCATCCAAATGATTGAGATCACAGCCAATATGATCCATGGACGAACTTTAATTACCTTGTATACAGACTGGTAAATGGTGTTCAGTCGGAGGTACTTCTTGCTAAAATTAATTCTTGTACGAGTAAACTTTTGAGTACATAAGAGGCAACACAGGCAATCTGAACTTTGCTTGTAGGTTTATCCTCAAATAGTGGCATTGTACTAAGGGAGGTTTGAGCAACTTGGCCACTACTTTCATCCAACTAGTTTATTGGCTCATGTTGGTCCTGTAGCTCGCGAAAATTCTACATTGCAGACGAGAAAGGAGGCGGTTGAGAAAATGAACCACCCAAATTTTTTGTGCAGTTCAACTGAAATGGAGCATCCCTGGCGTGCAGACTGATTAAGTCCCAGATGAATATACGCATCAACCAACTTTTCTGGAATCTTTAGACTCCATGCCATACAGTTTGCTACCATATCTACCGATAACCAAAAGGCACAAGTTGGGACCAAAGACTGGACTGTGTTCTTCTGGGCTATGCGCCAAGCAATATTTTTGGCATTCACTCTCCTAATACTTGGAGTCTGACAACTGGTTGACGCCGGTTGATACTCGAATGAATATAGGCACTTCTTGTCAACAACGATGCTTGTCCGAGTGAACTTTGGAGTACATAGCAGCAACATAAGTATCTATCCATCTGATCATTTTGTGCAGTTCTACTGAAATCACCCAATGCAATGATTTGCCTGCGAGTTCAGGCTCCAAGTTACTCCTTTATAAAATCAGCAAACAGTAGCACAATACCAAATTACCAATAGATGTCAAGCACAATAATCAGGATAAAGACCAGTACCAACCTGTGTGAGGTAATCAATTACTATTTCCTTTGACTGGAAGCTGAGATAAGCGAAGCGACTGACAGCAAAGGAAGAAAGCAAGCCGAGATTAGCGACTGACAGGAAAGGACGAAAGCTGTCGAGGTAATGAAGCACCCAAAGTTTTTGTGCAGTTCCACCAAAATCGAGCATCCCTATTGGCACATATATTGAGAGAGTGAGATTACTGTAATAGTGGGACTAGTTGATGAAACATACACTAACAAATAGAAGGACCCTCATTATCTTAATGGGTAAAGTTAGCAACATAGTAGTCTTGCTTAAAGAGAGGTATTATTTTATTTAATCAGTGCCAATTAGCTCAACACTCAAAGCATTGCCATTTATCATAGGTTGCAAAACTTTAACGTGCAAAGATAAAGGAGTTTCTCATGACAGTAGCACGATACAAATAGAGATGACAGCAAACTAATATGGATGAAGGCCTTAGGCCCGTACCAACCTGAGAAAAAAGCTTATTCATGTACTCCCATAAGAGATGATAAAGCACTCACTGGAATCACTCAATAGTATATATTTGTGTGCACTTCAAATGTATGGTTGAAATCACTCTTGTTTACCAGTGCTGAGATTATATCGAAAGATTATCAAGAACTTCCAGCAGAGTTAAAACACTGGCTGGGATACAATTCATTGTATTGTCTTGTGTAGTTCCACTAAAATGTATGATTGGCACAACATGATCCCTGTTTGCACAAGTAGGAACAAGGTGAAACCTTCATTAGCTTAGTGAGAAAGGATAGGAAGGCATTAGCATATTACTCTAACAGTAGCATCAAATTCATGATGGAGATACGCAAAACATTGCCTCATTGAACCAATGGCAATAAATTGACATGCAAAATAATAGCACTATTATGTCATGACACTAATAATATTCCCTGCCTGCTCCACCACATGATTCACCTCCATAGACAAACATACACACGTACATGATTCAGCATAGGGTCCTACTAAAGATTTGTTTAACTCCGACAGGAAAATTAGGCAGCAATAAATTAGTGGTACTTAAGTACTCCTAATTAATTAAGTGAGACAGCAGAAGTGGAAGGGCTCCCTGGAGGATCATCTCACATGTAAGGTAGTCGTTGCCGGAGCCCTTGAATGGCCTCGACTGAGGCCTCTGGCTTCAGCAAGATTGCTTTGGCACTGTTTATTATTCTTCTTCTTCCTCTTCATGCTCTATTTCTCTTTCTCCTCACCAGTTGGTGAAACCAAGTACATGATTGGCCTTCTATTTCAGAATTGGTTTTTTCAGTGAGGGAGTACAAGTGTACTAGTAAAAACTAGCATTATTTTCACATGGCAGTCGGAAAATAGAGATGAACACATGCATTAAATATCATTCTTACCTAAAGGAACGTTATGGCGCCAATATGGATGATGAGGATTGGAACACAGATCTCCCTTTGTGCAGTTCCACCGAAATGAACCAACTGTTCCATTCTGACATTCCAGTTAAACAACACAACAGTCACTTCTTTTAAGAAGAGTTTTGTGCAGTGCACCAAAAGGTCACAACAGCAACCAGGTGAATTGCATAACCCTGTTTGCACAAAAAGCTATAGAGGAAATAGTCAGAGTCTCAAACAATTACAGGCAAAAACATTTGGCTAAACTTGTCATGGCTTATAACAGTGGCATGGCTTCATTTTTACCAGGGACAATAGATTAAGAACATCTAAATATTTGGTATAAGGGCATGGGACAGTGGGTGCCCCAGCAGTCCAGCACCATGTACGTAAACAGGGGCATAAAGTGGTGATTCATAGTTTGTTGCCCCGAGAAACAAACATCCAAGAAACATATCTGGGTTGGTCCCATTTTTGTTCACTCTAGCCACCTACTCCTATGTGTGGATAGCAAATCTAGTCCTGGTCATACCACTATGTACAACGTTACCCATATATTTCCCTTTTTGACCAAGAGACTGGTTGGATGACCAGTCTGTACTACTTTCACCCCCTTCATTCCTGTTTGTACCAAGTCCAATGTACATACTAAATTCCCCCACCCCCACTTTATTTCTTGTTTGAACCAAGTACTCCCTACGTCCGGAATTACTTATCATCAAATGGATGTGTCTAGAACTAAAATACATCTAGATACATCCATTTCAATGACAACTATTTCCGGACAGAGGGAGTACAATATTCGACTCCATGAAGTAGCTTTACCTCTAACAATAGAAAAAAAAGGTGACATTGGACCATCTAATCGAGAGGGGCTGAGAGGTAGAAAATAATGCACATGCAACAACGTAGCGAGATGGGGAAGTAGAGCTAAGGTGGTTTCGAACGAAGATATACCTGAAGGTCGTCGGGATGTGGATAGGTGGGTGACAGGAGGCCGGATCCGCCCACAGGCAAGAGCGAAGGGCTCGGAGGACCTCTCACGCCGGCGCTCGGCTAGAGATAACGGTGCGGCCGGTAGTGGGTCTCCTCCCTCATTGTCGACGATGGCCTAAACGCTGCCCCTCCTCCCCTTCACCAGTGGAGGGTGATACGTCCGGATCTGTAACCAGCGGTGAGGATAGAAAGACAGTGTTTTTTGAAGGGAGAAAGACAGTGTTAGCACCCCTATCTTGTTTAGATCTGGAGAGGATGAGAGTGAGTGAATAGAGCAACCCTAGCAAGCAAGCGCGGAGGCTCCGGCCTATATATACGTAGTGGGGTAGTTTTCCTTTTTCACTCCATCAAAACAATCGTTTAAAATTGTGTACTACGTGCCAGGTCATGGTTTTTTTAGTTGTTGATTGTTTTTTGAGATAGCTACCCGCTTGTTCCAAGTGGTGTTACAGTGTGCCGGTCGCACTTTGTATCGTTCAAGTCTGGTACAAGTCCCTCCATTAAATGAACAACCACCCCTCGTAGAAAATGTGAACAAGCCCACGGCTAAAATTAGTGGAAACGTGGGTTTCCCCAACATGCATTATTATTTATACTTTCTACTCCCTCTGTTCCTAAATATAAGTCTGTTTTATTAGCCACACCTAAGACAAGAATTATTTTATTAGCAGTGAACCCCACATGTCATCGACACAAAAATTGTGGCAAGATTCCCTTAGGCAAGCCAAAGTGTGTCTAACAATATGAGCAACTCAAGTTAGGCAAGTGTGGCAAGTGTGGGAAAAATAATGTGGCAACATAAGACAAACATAGTCACAATCCAAACAGCCCCGTAATTTTTTGTGACATGCATGAAAATTTGGTTAGTTAAATTTATAGTCAAAATTTGGCAAGGTGCATCAAATCAACACATGCAAGTATCAAAAGGATAGTCACGACATGCATGCATGCGTTGTAATCCCTCCATTTCCAAATATAAGTCTTTTTAGAGATTGCAACAAGTGACTACATACGAAGCAGAATATGTGTACATACATCCGTATGTTGTAGTCCATTTGAAATGTGTAAAAAGAGTTATATCGAGTGCAGTGCTTTGATGTGTCGCGTCAACTCGTACCAGACCGAGAAGTTTGATTACTACAACGCCCTCTCCCATGCGGACTGAGCTCTGGTGCCTTAACTGCACCTGCCTTTGGCTTCATGACAGGTGGGCCAACCACCTGTTGGGCCCACCTATCATAGACGCAAAGGCAGGAGCAGTAAGTCAATGAAGCCGCGTCCCTCCCTCGTGCATGAGCGTGGTGGCTGGCAGGACTAGTAGAAGCTTTCGCTACATGCTATCCCTCCTACACGAGGTGGACGGACATGTAGCAGTGGATTCGATAGTGTAGAAGTAGGAGTAACATCATTATTCATCTTCTCAAAGAGGCGAAGAGCCGAGCGCAACCCGAACGTGGCAGTTGCGAACGCTCGCGTGGTTTGGTGCCTTGGAGCACGCATATAGTAGCCAGGCTCTTGCATGAGACAAAATTGCTATTTGAGCCCACTATTGTAGTAGTACTAGTGCTTGCTACTCCCTCCGTATAGGTGAGTAAAGCTACGCCCTCCGTCTAGGTGAGTAAGTCATTGAATTTGTAGCTAAGCTTCCCTCATTGAATTGTTTAACAATTAAACTCCATCATCCATTGGTTAATAGTCATTCTGCATAGGTCCACGCGCTTAGCACCATTTCCTCCTAGGGTCACCAATGTTTATTTGCTAATTAATAGCATTGCATGCAATGGACTAGCCACAGCATGTCGTGTTTGGTAGTCTCAACTCATTAAAAGCATGCACACCTCTCATCTCTTATTGGTTGATATGGCAAGAAACAGGAAACAAGGTAGAAGTTAATGCACCACGCCTAAGTGTTTTGGGATTATTTGGTTTTCGTAAGATGACTTACACACCTAGATGGATGGAGTAGTATAGCCCTGTAAACCGGAAAGGAGTATTTGCCTTTCTAGAGATTTCTACAAGTGACTAGACTACACCGCGTGCAGTACTCCCTCCCTTCCGGTTTATAGGGCTCAAATCTGAAATATCTTGAACCAAGGCATTTTGCGATTGGAGTAATGTATCTCGTACTTTACAAAATTACCCTAATTAAACTCATGCATTAATTACGTAGTTCTCTCGTTTTCCTCTCCGCCTTGGTTGCGGTGCACAATATTGAGCACTCATATATGACTAGCCGCTCTATCTACATGCGGGGCATCAAAGCATCCAGGCCCGCGTGCCATCCACCAAATCATAGCGAGGTGCTACAGTCAAGACTTACCTGTCACCCCGGTGTGGCCGTCATGACCCATCATATCACAAAACCCACACCTTTACCAGTAGTGCTAAAGTAGCCTCCAAGTTGGATTGGACGAAGCAACCATCATTTCACTGGAACGCTCGTTGAAGCCCTTTCTTCCCTTTCTTCAAGAAAACCTCACTCAAGGCTACTCACTTCTGCCATTTTTCTTCTGTACCGACGAAGGAAAGGTGGGCGAATCAGTTATGCTACTATATTTTCATTCCAAGAATCTTCTTTTTGCGAAGCACCGACCGATTCTCACAGCCTATTCTTTTCCCGTTTTCATTGTGATTGTGGTTTCCTTTTGATTGTTTTTTGTTTGTCAGTTCATTGATGGATCCTGGAACACTAGGCAGAGTTGCCGGCAGACAACCCACTGGAGACAGTGATCTCCAGGAAGCGAGCACCGACCAACAAGTTGACCATGTTGGCGGGCCAACCCATGGAGACGAAGAACTCCAAGAAACAAGCACTGGCCAAAGAGTTGACGACATTGGCAGACGAACTCCTCAAAGAAAGTTGGAAGAACAGCAAGGGCCCCATCGTGCCTACCCTAGAAACTCTGATGGCCACCTATGCAAGGCTCAAGGCCGACTTTGAGGAGATAGTCGCCGTTGAAAAGCAGTATTCCCATGGCAAGGTGATTGCCCCCATCGAGGACGAGGAGATGGCCCCCGGAGGGATGAGATCCCCCGGTGAGCTGCACAAGGTAAAAAATAATGGCTTATTACCATAGTTGTGGTTTTTAATTATTTGCAATGTGCTTGCTAATATGTTAGGGTTGTGCAGGTGCCGGTGGACGTCCTTGATGATTCAGATGTCGTGGCCCATCCTGTGGACAACGCCCCAGAGATCATTTTCGATGTCACGGTTTGTCCTGTTGGCATCACCCCGGAGATCGAATCCGATGCCGCTGTCCATCTTGTGGACATCAGCCCAGAGATCGATTCCGATGTCGCGATCAGTCCTGTGGACATCTCCCCGGAGATCGATTCCCATGCCGCTGTTCGTGCTGTGATCATTGCCCAAGAGATCGATGACAAGAAATAGTTGGTCGCGCTAATCCTTCAGGGTAGTTTGCATTGCCCTGTGTTTAATTACCAGAATGATGCATGTTATCAAACCATCTTAGGGCTAGTGCACTATCTTGTGTGGGCGGTACTTGCTACTTTTGTTTGATAGTGAATCATGCGAACCCTCTCCGAGTTATGGAAACAGATGTATCCTCACCAGCTTTTGATGTAATATATGGCATGCTGAGATGTAAGTTTGAACTGTTTATCATATCAGTAGGGCTTGTTTGATGATTCTTGGTGTTAGTAGGCTAGCTACTATGCGAGCTATAGTACTTCCAAAACACTCACCAAAGAGAAACGTTGGGGCTGATGAGCTCGTGGTACGCTTATACTTATCCGTCGTTGATCGACCAATAGCCCTCGCTCCTAAAATTGTAGGCTTAGCGATTGATCAGACAATAGTCGACACAGATACATTCAGGCCTCATTTGGTTCATATGGTAGGAAAATCGTAACAAAGGTACAAGGACGTACAACACAAAATCATAGCAGTGCAGAGACGTACTCCCTCCGTTCCAAAATAGATGACCTAGGCGGGATAGTTTGGCCTAGTGGGTTTCAGTGATATGACGTGGTACAATGCCGTCCAGTCTTTGCGTGTGGTAGCAGTATTGTGGGTACTGTAAGTTTTCTTGAAGAAGCAGAATTCAACGAAGTCATGATGGTTCCTTCGTCCGAACAACTTACAGTGGGAAAGGTTGGGCCTGTGATACGACCGGGGTAGACCAGGATAATTTTGTGCATGGCAGGTGGACCAGGATGGTCCACGACCCACATGTTGGCGAATGAAAGTATTCTTTTCGATATAGAGGACAAGCAACGAGTATTCCTTGTTTATTTTTTATGAAAGCTATTGTCTCCACTGTTACGACGGAGGAGTGTGAAACACGGCAGCCCAGTGAACTTGGCATGTGCACCATTCCCTCCTTCCTCATGTAATGCTACCATACTGTTGACTATAAGGTTGGCTATAAGGTTACGGCTTTTTCTCACTTTTTCTCTATCTATTTCCTCTCAAATGTTTTTTACCTTTCTTTTTTAGACACAATTGTTTTTTATGCCTTTTTTAGAATTATTTTTTTATACCTAGGAGCACGTGTAGAGACGGGCTCTTGCAGAGCCCACTCCTTGACTTTGTCAATGCCTCTCTCTCCTCCACATAAGCGGGCTTATAGCCCATTTTTTACTAGTACTACTTGCTATGCATGCATGCGGTGGGCAGCTCGCGTCTTGAGGGGCCAAGGCGGTCAGAGCGGGCTCCGGAAGCGGTCCGGACTCCAGCATGGCCCACCTCACATTATCACCATATATTTCTTGTAGTCCGTGCGCGGCGGGCGGGCGATCTCTTTCCCTCCCCAGTTTCTCTCTTCTCAGCCGACGCCCGCCGAGCGATTAGATTTCGGCTATCGACGATTTATTCAATTACAGTCCCACATGTTAGTGAAATTGCAAGACAACGTGTGTCCCCTCTAGTGAGCGGCGTGCGAACTGAACTATCGGGGGTGCAACGCGTACAAGTGATAAGTGTGCCGCCTTTTCCTTTAGAACATAGAAAGTGTTACATTTTCGCGCGATCGATCGATAGAAATCCAGAACAAAATGACGAGGGCGGTGCTTTCCCGCTCGTTAGGCGGGCTAGTTTGAGTGATATGACGTGCTACAGTTGAGGGAGACCTGGATAAGGGGGTATCCGGACAGCCGGACTATATACTTTGGTCGGACTGTTGGACTATGAAGATACAAGACAGAAGACTTTGTCCCGTGTCCGGATGGGACTCTCCTTGGCGTGGAAGGCAAGCTTGGTGCTTCAGATGTAGATCTCCTCTTCTGTAAACCAACTCTATGTAACCCTAGCCCCCTCCGGTGTCTATATAAACCGGAGGGTTTAGTCCATAGGACTCATCATCATCAACAACAGTCATACCTAGGCTAGCTTCTAGGGTTTAGCCTCTCTGATCTCGTGGTAGATCAACTCTTGTAATACTCATATCATCAAGATCAATCAAGCAGGAAGTAGGGTATTACCTCCAACGAGAGGGCCCGAACCTGGGTAAACATCGTGTCCCAGGTCTCCTGTTACCATTAGCCTTAGAAGCATAGTTCGGGAACCCCTACCCGAGATCCGCCGGTTTTGACACCGACATTGGTGCTTTCATTGAGAGTTCCACTGTGTCATCGTGATAAGGCCTGATGGCTCATCTCGTTGTCAAAGACAACATCACCTCCGGGGGAGCCCTGGCTTGAGGCCAAACTCTCTGGCTTGGCGGCTTCATTATGACCCCCCGATCGGCTGTGGCACCGATGATCACTTCGCAGGTCATTAAAAATAGCCTCCACATTGATTCGGAATCTGTCGAATAGATGGACCCAATAGAGCTCTTCTCCCTCAATGAGCTCTTGGATCGCATTGCCGCCCTGGGCGTCACTATGGACTATGACCGGATCGGGCTTAAACCTGGTCAAAGGGAGATTCGCTCTCCACCGGTCACCCACGAGATAGCGGTAGTGGAAGAGCATCACCCTAATTCTCCCTCCACTTTGAGGATGAACTATGTCCGGATTTCCGAGCTCTCCAAACCAGACACCCGCTCACAGAGGACATGACCCCGGTCCCAGACTCAGGATCGGGGGGCGGGCCGAAGAAATCGGGCAACATCCCAGAACCCAAGCTGTTAAGCTCGGAAGCTTCTTTGCCCCTGGGTCCCAGATCGGGTCGGGATTCGGATTCAAATCCGTCCGCCCACCCAGATTTATCCAATCTTTCCCATATCAGACAAGAGCCCCAAGAAACAGTACATCATTACAGAGCCAGATTCCTCCTTGTGATAAACAGGGTCAAGGACTATTGCGAGGCAGACGCAATCTCCCTCTTTTGCAAACATTGCATGGACAAAGGGATTCTCAATGCTATAAGTCGCCGTGAAATAGTACACTTCACGGACTTAGCGGCCATAGTGCAAAAGTACTACGCGATGGAAAGCGCCTGGAAAACCCAGACAAGTTTTTGGGACAATCCGGCTCTAGCCAAATCCCCTGTTCGATCTAAAAGGGTAAACTCTCATAAGTCACCCGATTCAAGTACCAAAAAAATAAAGCCCGCCGCAAGGCGCGGAACCGTATTGGAAGAATGGCTAAACCGGCCGTGCAAGATTCATAGCACACCGGATACTACGCCAACACATAGCCTTAGAGCATGTTGGATACTCCGGCAGGTAGCAAAAAGCGGCAAGGATCTCCTCATAAAACATCCTGCCGAAGACAACAATACGGTATTTATAGTCTTCGAGACTTTCGCCTCAAATAATAGGCGCAAGCGAGCTCAGCGCAGCCTCGCAGAAGTTTGCCATGTGGCAACAATAAACCCATGGAACGACACGGTTATAACCTACAATGCCAGTGACGAACCCCAATTCCGGACAGTCCGAGCACCAGCCGCTTTGGTCCTTAGCCCAATCATAGATGGTTTCAGGCTTACTAAAGTGCTCATGGACAGCGGAAGCGGACTAAACCTCATCTATGAGGAAACCCTTAACAAAATGGAAATCGACAAGAGTCGCATTGAATGAAGCAGCACGACCTTCAAGGGAGTTATCCCTAGTCGAGAGGCACAATGCGCGGGAAAAATCACACTGGATGTGGTATTCAGCACGCCGGAGAATTACAGGTCCAAAGAAATTACATTCCCAGTAGCCCCGTTTAGCAGCGGATACCACGCCCTCTTTGGGCGAGACGCATTCGCGAGTTTTCAGGCTATACCCCATTACGGGTACATGAAGCTCAAAATGCCCGGGCCCAACGGAATCATTACTCTAGCTAGTGATCCGGACGTCGCACTCCGCGCCGAAAATAAAACTGCCACCCTTGCCCTGGAGGCATTATCAGAAGCCCTCACGGCCAAAGAATTGACAACACTGCAAGCAACGATGGACAGAGACGACGTGATACTCGACAAGCGACCTAAATCCACCTCCTTCAAGCCAGCGGACGAGATAGTCAAATTCCAAGTCCACCCAACGGACCCTTCGAAGACAGCTTCCATAGGGACACAACTGAACCCCACAATAGACACCGCACTGCGAGACTTCCTGCATGAAAATTGGGATATTTTCACCTGGCACCCTTCAGACATGCCAGGCATCCCACGCAGACTGGCCGAACACTACCTCAATATAGTAAAAGGATACAAGCCAGTCAAGCAGACTCATAGACGCTTCTCAGAGCCTAAGCGGCAAGCCATGGGAGAAGAGCTAGCCAAGCTACTTGAGGCCGGATTCATCAGAGGCATCAAACATCCGGATTGGCTAGCAAACTTGGTAATGGTACCAAAAAAGGACAAATCATGGCGCTTGTGTGTCGATTTCAAAGACCTCAATAAAGCCTGCCCTAAGAATCCTTCCCCCCTCCCCCGCATTGATCAGATAATCGATGCCACCGCAGGACACGATTCATTGTGTTTCCTCGACACATACTCCGGATACCATCAAATAAAGATGGCAGAGTCCAACTAGGCTGCAACAGCCTTCATCACTCCGTACGGCCCCTTCTGTTTCAATACCATGCCCTTCGGGCTCAAAAACGCCGGCGCAACCTATCAACGCATGATTCAGACATGCCTGAAAAAACAGATCGGCAAGACAGTAGAGGCCTACGTAGACAACGTGGTCATCACAACAAGACACATCGAAACTTTAATAGACGACTTGAGGCTCACGTTCGATAATCTCCGAACATACGACATCAAGCTCAACCCAGAGAAGTGTGTCTTCGGAGTACCCTTCGGAAAATTGCTCGGCTTCATTGTTTCCAATAGAGGAATTGAAGCCAATCCGGCGAAAATTCGAGCTCTGTCGCAGTTGGCTATACCAACAGACCTCAAGCAAATCCAGAAATTAACTGGATGTGTGGCTGCCTTAAGCCGCTTTATCTACCTCTTAGGAGAAAAGGCACTACCCCTGTATCGTCTTCTTCGACGCACCAAACACTTCGAGTGGACGGATGCGGCCACGGCCGGACTGGAAGAAATAAAGGCACTCTTGGCCACCAACCCAGTCCTGACCACGCCAAACATTGGCGAACCTATGCTATTATACATAGCCGCAACAAACCAAGTTGTGAGCATAGTGCTCGTCGTCGAACGAGAAACAGACGGACAGAAATTCCCGCTTCAAAAGCCGGTATATTACGTGTCCACTGTCCTCACTCCATGCAAATCTCGATACCCGCACTATCAGAAGATAGCGTATGCGATCTTCATGGCATCCCGGAAACTACGACACTACTTTCAAGAGTGTTCGATCACAGTGGCCTCCGAAGTTCCACTCAATGACATAATAAACAACCGCGACACAACAGGCCGAATTGCTAAATGCGCTATTGAGCTCCTTCTGTTCGACATAACATACAAACCGCGGTGGGCCATTAAGTCGCAAGTACTGGCTAACTTCGTCGCCGAATGGACAGAGGTCGAACTCCCTAAAGAGTACGGCGCGTACTCAAATTGGATCATGCATTTCGACGACTCCAAAATGCTGGCCGGATTGGGAGCGGGTGTCGTCCTGACATCCCCCACTAGAGATACGATGCAATATGTCCTCCAAATATTATACACAGACTCTAACAATGCAGCCGAATACGAGGCTCTATTGCATGGACTTTGGATGGCGGTCTCCATGGGCATTCAACGCCTCGAAGTGCGTGGGGACTCGAACCTCGCAATATCTTAGGTAAACGAAGAATTTGACACCAAGGATCCGAAAATGGCGGCCTATCGCAATGCCATCCTCAAAATATCAGCGCGGTTTGAGTGGCTCGAATTCCACCATGTGGTCAGAGAAAACAACAAAGCGGCCGATATACTCGCCCGCATCGGCGCTCGACGCGACCCCATCCCACCCAACATCTTCTTAGAAAGGTTGTTCAAGCCATCCATGGCATGGGAAGGGGAGTCTGGCACTACTAGTCCGACTCCGAACTCAACCCCAGATTCTGAACCTTCAGACGTAATCGGAGGCTCTGCCACCGAAATAACATCTTCGGCCCATGAGATAATGGCTGTCATCGCCCCGTGGACCAAGCCCTTCTGGGCCTACCTTAATAGGCAAGAGCTTCCTGAGGACCCAAATGAGGAACATTGTATTGTGCAACGCTCTAAAGCCTACAAAGTCCATGAAGAAGAACTCTACAAGAAGAGCCCCACCGGAGTGCTCCAACGATGCATCTCCGAAGAGGAAGGGCGGCAGCTCTTAGCCGAAATCCATTCCGGACTAGGCGGGCACCATGCGGCAGCCTGAGCTCTCGTGAGCAAGGCTTTTCGGACAGGATTTTACTGACTGACAGCCCGGGCGGACGCACGGGACCTTGTCCAACATTGCGTTGGTTGTCAACTATTTGCCAATCAGAGCCATATGCCCCCTACCGCTCTCCAAACGACCCCCATAACTTGGCCCTTCACGGTCTGGGGGCTGGATATGGTGGGACCCCTTAAAGGGGGAAGCCATAAGAAAAAAATACTTATTGGTCATGGTGGATAAGTTCACCAAATGGATAGAAGCCAAACCAGTTAAAACGGCTGAATCCGGACCAGTGATAGACTTCATATCGGAGGTTGTACACCGTTACGGCGTCCCCCACAGTATCATCACTGACAACGGCTCGAATTTTACAGCCGAGGAGGTGAAATCCTGGTGTGGCAAAATGGGCATTAAGCTCGACTACGCCTCTGTCTATCACCCCCAAACAAACGGTCAGGTTGAACGTGCAAATGGTCTTATTATGAGCGGCATCAAACCCAGACTAGTGCGATCCTTGAAGGAATCAGACACACATTGGGTCGAGGAACTCGACTCCGTACTCGGGGGGCCGCGGACCATGCCGAATCGCACCACCAGATACACACCATTTTTTATGTTGTACGGCACAGAAGCAGTACTGCCCTGCGATATAATTCATGACTCACCTCGCGTGCGCATGTATGAAGAGAAGGAAGCCGAGCTAGACCGGCAGGACAACCTAGATGCTTTGGAGGAGGAGCGTGATGTCGCTAAAGCCTGTTCCGCATTCTATCAGCAACAGGCTCAAAGGTATCAAAGTAGAGAAGTATGGGCCAAGACTTATAACATTGGGCAACTCGTTCTACGCCTCCCTGAGAAGAAGAAGGACAATCTCAAACCCAAGTGGGAAGGAACCTTCATCATTGATAAAGTTCTCACCGGAGGAGCGTACCCTCTGCGCAACACCTCTGATAATAGACTCGAGCCGAATCCATGGAACGCGGCCAGACTCCGGAGATTCTATGCCTAGCGCCGAACCCAGTGTTCGTCTCCTAATCTCCGCCTCTTCGATTATGTCCTTTTTCCCTCCTCCCTTGTCCTTTTTTTCTTTTTTTTACAGCCTTATAACTGTACTGATGCCCTAGGCACTCCGGCCGCGTTATGCATGCACACTATACCTGGGGGCTTCCTATTCGAAAGCTAAATACAACCACTTTAATGGCTTCTTGCCAGCCACATATGCATTTTCTTTCCATATGTGCCTTTTCTTCACCATTATATGCATCGATATGACTTATGTTTTGGCCATGCTGGGTTGCCTGGCTCTTGTATTTATGCCCTACGTTCCTGTTAATTCGGCTAGGGCATAAGGGGAGCACCTCTGCGATTGTTACTGCCGGTTGAGCCGGATGTGTACGTCAGACTGGGTGAAGCCGAAAGCTAGCGTTCTTAAGGGAATATTTGGTCAGTGAACAAAAGATGTTCTTGTTCCTAACAACGAAAATACCCAGATGCTTTGTTTCCTGCGTTCTTGGGCGCAGTTCGGACATGCACATCGATGCATGTGTACTCAGAGAAAGGAACCCCTAACGGAACTATTCTCTCTAGAAGATGTTTCTTACTGTCCATGTAATATAACATAACTAGTCGGGTACTTGTCTGTTCAAGCACTTATGACCCCTACGCCTGGTTTCCACGCATACCCCAGTTTTTTATTACTATGTGGGTATTCGGATACACCCCGGACTGTCGGATCCGGGGGCTGAAGCGAAAAGGTCTGCCATGACAAATGATTTTCAACCCAACTAGGGAGTACATGAGCCCATTCAAAATTACATAATCATATGGACTGGCTGTACTCCTCCTCTATACCATCCAACAGGCTGTCTAGCTTACAATCCTGCTGGGAATATTTTGCAGCTAATGCTACTTGATCATATACCAAACTAACGGGTATCTCTTGTCCATCTGGCCCAGCCGGTCCAACTTCGGCCATATGGTTCGGGTCAGCCTTGGCGTATCACGCCTTCACCATGGTCCAAGCTTCTCTCGCACCTTGCCGGCAGGCTAATATCTTCCATAGTCGGAAGCGCCGCCGTGCTCCTTTGAGCATCTCTACAAGTCCGCCCATGACTCCTGGCAGGGAAGCAGACAGCCAAAAAGCCTGGGCAATACACTGCATCACCTGCCAAGCTCGTTCGTGCAGTTGTGAAAGCTCTTGCAGCATATCGCCTGCAGACCCGGGCATCTCCTCTTCAGGGCGTCCCGTCACCATACCTGCAGACATAACTCTATCAATACGCCTCCTCGCCAAACTATACCACAGTTCGTTCAAGCACTTACTATAAATGCCGCGTCGAAGCCTCCGGTTCTCCTTCACGGAGTCCGCGAGCTAAGCCTGAACATCTTTCAATTCAACGCTCTATTGGAGATTAACATCTTGCAGCTTATTCCTCTCTTGAATAGACTGCGTCAGCACGCGTTCACCTGCCTTCACCTGACTTCTCAGATGCAGCTCATTATCTCCCACAGTCTCCGGATTTCCTCCGGGATTATCTGCCGAATATTTCGTCAGATTTATAAACCATGTCGAACACGCAAACTGTTAGAAGGAAATTAATACCAGAGGAAGCCTTTTTGGATTCTGCTTGTTCGGCTACATCGTCCTTCATCTGGGCCTTACACTCCTCCAGCTCTTGAGACAACTGGGTATTCTTCTCTACAAGAACCTATGCATTTAACGATCCTTAAATCAGTTGTGTCAACTGTTTCAAGTCTCAGGGGCTACTACTACACATACTTATTAAATTCTCTTACCCGTATATCCTTCACATACTGGTCCGTTGCTCTCACAAGTCCATCTTGAGCAACGCGGATATAGGCGTGTCCGGAATTAAAGGCATTGAACGCCTCTTCGGAAAAAATACTACCACGGAGTACGGCCCGTCGGCGCCAGTGATTCATGGCGCTTTCCACTTCTGAATTTGTGGCGGAAAGCATATCCATATCCTCCGCAGGAGGACAGTTCGGCACTGTCCCCACATCAGCCTCCGCCTATGAATCCGGCTGCTGGAGGCATGGCCGGCAGGGTCCCCGGACACAGCCCGTCGCTTCCTGCCAGGACATAATTAAAGCCGTCGCGTCTCGACAAATAGACCAAATAGCCCATGGGGCAAGTTTAATGAATACCGTTGCGCCTGCGTGCCGCTCCTGACCGCCTTCCTTTTAAGCCTGCCTTGTCTAGGCGCCTCTTGCTGAGAGGCCCCCGCGGGTCCCGCACGGCGTCCAGACCGCCGTTTCTATAATAGTACGGCACGAGATTATAAGGTATGGCAAAACAAAGGAATCCTTTTGAAAGGTTGGGACCCCAACATTACTTACTTGCGACATGGGTAGTAGTTCGGGATAATCCGCGATGATGGCCACAAAAGAGCCGCCACTACTTGCCTGGTAGAAAGTCCCGTTCACGAATTCCATGGATATGTCCGGATTTTATTCGAGTCCGGGGTCGAGAGCCCGACCGGGATCCTCTGGCTACGAAGAAGGGTTGTTGAACTCTTTTACGGCCTTCCTCAGTTCCTGTTTTTAAAACAGTGAGGTAAATAATTGTGGTCAAGAAGGTAAGAACGAATAGAGTCGAGTAACAGATAACAACTTACCCAGCTTCGGGGGGTGTTCATGGAAAATCCATCCCGCGGTTTAATGCGGAGGAACTCCTCTTCTTGTCCCTTGTACAATTCGGATAGTATCCTCGCCAAGGATTTGGCGGAGTCCGGACCTTTGCGACCGCAGCGGGAGGCATCGTCTTCTCCATTGAAGTGCCACATGGGTTTTCCCCTATATTGCAGTGGCTGCACTCCCCTTATAATGCATATTGACATGACTGCAATTATTGTCAATCCTGATTTGGCCAGGGTTTGTATCCGGCTCATCAGATAGAAGACTTCCCTGTTTTCTTCCTCCCGGGGGCTCCGAGGGCGCCAGCTCTGGCATTTCTTCAGCGAAGTATTGGTGAACTCGGGAAGGCCCGTCTGGACTGGGTCCGGAAGGGGAACGTCATCAACATAAAACCACTCTGAGAGCCTGTCTTTGAACGCCTTCTTTGGAGTACCGGACAGGTATCCGGTCTGGGCGATGCGCCATATTTCGGCTCCGCCCACTTGATATATGGATCCATCCTGGTTGCAGGGGACGAGGTAGAACAACCTCTTCCATAGCTCAAAATGAGCTTCGCAGCCCAGGAACAGCTCGCAGAGGGCAACATAGCCCGCAATGTGCAGTATGGAGGCAGGGGTAAGATTATGCAACTAGAGACCGTAGAACTCCAAGAGCCGGCGGAGGAATGGGTGGATTGGAAACCCGACACCTCTTAGCAGATATGGGACAAGGCATACCCGCTCCCCCGAGATGGGTTAGGGAATCTCTCCGCTTGCTCCCCACCATTATAGGTGGCTAGTCCATTTCGGACGGGGACCATATATGCGGGCGGAAGGAACCCTTTGGTCTGCAGCTCTATCAAGCGGCTGTGAGGGATGGAACACTTCTCCCAATCCCCTTGCTTCGCGCTAGGGGAGCGGCGAGCAGGGCTGCGGCGACCGGTCATGATGGGATGGCTTCTTTTGGGCGCGCTCTGTGAAATGCTTGCTTGGGGGAAGGTGGTGTGATTTGGATCTGAAGATCCCCGTCTCTTCAAATAGACGGCTCACCTACGGGATTAGGGTGGCAAATGCAAAAATGCCCTGGCCCCTCGTCTTCGATCGACACATGGAGATGGCCATTATGGAGGCATAGAAGCCGAGGAGTACAACCTTACTGGGAGGCCGGACACTATTCGCTACGACGGGTGCACCAGATTTGGAGAAGAACCCGCCTTGCAATGCCGAAGACAATCTACGTGCCGGACTCATCGTCATTGAAGCCTGGTTCGGGGGCTACTGAGGGAGACCTGGATAAGGGGGTATCCGGACAGCCGGACTATATACTTTGGCCGGACTGTTGGACTATGAAGATACAAGACAGAAGAATTCGTCCCGTGTCCGGATGGGACTCTCCGTGGCGTGGAAGGCAAGCTTGGCGATTCAGATGTAGATCTCCTCTTTTGTAAACCGACTCTGTGTAACCCTAGCCCCCTCCGGTGAATATATAAACCGGAGGGTTTAGTCCGTAGGACTCATCATCATCAACAACAATCATACCATAGGCTAGCTTCTAGGGTTTAGCCTCTCTGATCTCGTGGTAGATCAACTCTTGTAATACTCATATCATCAAGATCAATCAAGCAGGAAGTAGGGTATTACCTCCATCGAGAGGGCCCGAACCTGGGTAAACATCGTGTCCCCGGTCTCCTATTACCATTAGCCTTAGACGCACAGTTCGGGACCCCCTACCCGAGATCCGCTGGTTTTGACGCCGACAACAATGTCGTCCACTTGCTCCATTTTTATGTAAGCAAGAGTTTACACTCTTACGCGGGAGGAGTGCGAAACACTGCGGATCTAATTTTGATCAAGGGATAACTATTCCCTGCCAAATAATGGAGCACTGTTAGCAATTATAGCATGGTACTTAGGGCATCTCCAACGCTCGCCCACAAATTTACACCAGCATCTGTCCGAGGACACTGATGGATGCCATCCGATGCTGCCCGCATACCTTTCGACAACTATATGAACTAACCAGACGAAATTTGTGCAAACAAAGCAAATTTCAATTTAACCGGATGAAATTCATTACATTTCGAAAACTTTTCCTACAAACTAGACGAAATTCATTACATATTTCACACAACCCGTACTAAAACCTACTGTAAACCTAATATAAACGATCACCGGCGCCTGACCACCATGTCCGGCCATGAACCCGAGAAAGCCGGCAATTGCCTTTGCCTCCTCCTCATCCGCCTTGATAACCTCCTCTGGAGCACAAGGTTCTAAAGATTTTCGCCTCCACGTCACCATCAAGCGGCTAATCGGCCGCCGATGTTTACCCGACAAAGCTTGGCGTCAACTGAGTGGAGTAGCGATGGCCTTCCTGGGACCAGAGCAGCGGCAACCTACCGTGTACTACTCTTCCTCACTGATAGTTGTACCCACGCACGCGCACCGACTTCGTGGTCGTGGCGACGAAGGGCGGCCGGGGGGGGGGGGTGCCGGCAATCTCCTTTGTTTGCTCCTGCGACAGTACATCGAAGAGAGCTTTGGAGCGCACTCGGAGCGGAGCCGCCGATGTCCCTCGTCTGCTCCTACGATAGTACATCCAAGAGAGCTTCGGAGCGCTAGGAGGCCATGGTTGGAGTGGTGCCGTCAGAAGGAAGGGATCGGAGGAGAATAAGTGTGGGTCTTTGACTATGGCTGGGACCTGGGGCTCAAGTTAATATAGTGGGCGAATGGCAATGAGCCACGGCAGACGGATGGACGGCTGGCGTCGGAGTAGGTTCGTCGGGTGTGAATGCGGACGCTGCTTCAGTGACTTAACTGCAGATGCATTGGGTTATTGACATGTGGGCCCAACGGGCATCAAGCCCACATGTCAGTGACACACCAACTGCACCTGCAGTTAAGTCCGGTGAATGCGGCATTGACGTTCTGGAGAGACGTGACCGTTTCAGGCGGGAAGCGGGCGCTAGCGATGGAAGGGGTTTCGGTAGGCCAAGGCGGTCAGACGCTGGCATGGTGGTAAAGTGTGAACTCATGGATGATGAGCCTTTGAAGCATATGCGGCATGTATTGACAACCGCTCTTGTCGCCAGCTAGCCTTCGACGACCACCATTAGATAGCACACGACCATGCATAACTTACGAATAATGGACGCATCGATCAGGCACACACTCGTGTGCAGTGGCACTAAGATCGGCCGCTCACGATAGTACATACTCCATACCATAGTACCCTCTCTAGCTAGGCTGTTTTATAGATTGTCGTTGTGATGGACGATATACATGAGCAAGGCACTCCGAGTATGACCATTGGTGTTGAGCCAGGTGAATACATGCTCGACGTTCGCGTAGGCCTCCATCAAACGTCTAAACAGTAATGTCAGGCACCGCCGGGGCGCGCAGGTGATGGGCTCGCCGTTTGCGTTGCGCCATGAGCAGGACTTTGATTTAGAGGGCGACGTGCATGCATTAGCATGCTTTGACAGTGTGAGCGTGAGTGTATGATGCAAAGTATTTCATTTTCACTTGGCTGACGAGGGCGCGTTGCAGTGACGAGTCCGTGGTTTGATTCCCCACATACGCATAATTTTAGTTTTTACTCCCTCCATCCCAAAATAAGTGTCTTAACTTTGTACTAGCTCTAGTACAAAGTTGTACTAACCTTGAGACACTTATTTTGGGACAGAGGGAGTATTTCTTTCTCCATTGACAGGTAAGCCTGCGTAGATAGATAAAGAACACGAGCTAATGAGGCGCATGTGGACTGTTTGACTGGTCAACCAGACAAATACGGAGCTATACGCTGAGCCAGTGACCGTATAATCACCATATCTCGTATACAATGATCAAAGTGAGCTATCAAGACAAGTTCAATGACTGCCAATGCATTTTACTCGGTAATAAATGACCAGGATTGAAGTGGAATCCAAATTTCCTTCGTCTTTTGTCCTTGAGATCTTACAAACCAATGCACTATACGGTTGTCCGGCCACTCCACCTAGAGCCCTCACCAAGCGTCGTTGATGCCACCGTGCCGCACACTAACCGATAAGGCAGGGATGGCATCCCACCAAGCCGAGTTCCTCGCTGCCCACGACCGCACACAAAATGGTAGGGAAGCGATGGAATCCCGTCATGCCGAGTTCATCGCCACTCGCGACCTCACACCTATGTGGGAGGAATTTGAAGATGCCAAGGCCGAATGGGCAGTAGAGCAAGAGGCGGCCAAAGACACATAGAGGGAGCGGAAAAGTCAGAAATCACTCAAGAAAAGAGAGGCCCGCCGCCGCAAGAAAGAAGAGGATGCACGCGCTGCTCCGGAGAGGTCGGTGGAGATCCAAGCACGGTGGGATGTCGCCAAAAAAGCTGGGAAGGAGAACGACGGCGTCTGGCTAGCATGTGAGAAGTAGTAGTACTAGTAGGTAGTGTGTGTGTCTATGTTTGAGTACAAGCATGTACTAGTACTACTAGTTACTACTGTAGTTTTGAGAGCAAATTACCAGTACATTAGCCTAGACTAAATCATAGCCCCACCACAACCACGTGCTGCTCGTCGACCACCTTCGGCTTCACGTTGAAGACATTGAGCCATAAGCCGAAGTGTGGGCGAACACGGAGGAGGGACTCACACATGACAATGAACGCTCATATGTGGAGAAAGGAGTTTGGGGCTAGATCATGGAAATCTAGCCCATAGTAGTACATAAATCCATGGACGAACGTGTGGAGTGGGAAACCTAACCCTCTAAGGAAATGGGGAAGAAAGAAAACCCGTTTGCTGGGCTCCGGGGTGGGAAGGAGTTGCCCTTCAGAGGGAAGCCGGTGCTTGATTTCGGCGGTGAGGTATCCTGCACTTCGGAGATCTGCTATGTTCTCCTCCATCACGGAGGTGGCCTCCCACTTGCCTTTGGGCCAGCTCCAGCCATGGTCGGAGTAGGTGGTGGTGGTGGTGAGAAAAACGAAGACTTTGCAAGCGTAGAGAGCTGGGGAGATTGGAAGGCTGAGGAGATGCAAAGGCTTGGGGAGGAAAGCGGGGGTCCCTTGCCCTCTTATAGGCAGTAAAAATACCAACCGCCCCCCACTCGTTCCTTGAATATCACCTGTTCCCGATGGATGTGTGCGCTGCAGTCGGTTGGATTACCCAAATATCATTGATATGCAATACTGTGTTAAGTGGGCACGATCTCTGTTTCGACATGACATGCCAGTGACGCGTGACCTCAAAGCGCGGGACGCGGGGCGTGAAAACGGTTCAAAATGAAAAAGGGTCGAGTTTGAAGCTTCGAGGAAAGAGTTGTCCGTAAAAGACGTTGTTCTCATTTTTTATATATCCCGCCTTCGCGGCTAAGGGTTGTGTTTATTGCGAAAAGCCAGATACAATTCTTTTTACAGAGAAAAGCCGGTGTGTATTCTCTATGAAACCCGCCTTGCAATGTTGAAGACAATCTGAGCGCCGAATATATCATCATTGAAGACTGGTTTAGGGGCTACTGTGGGAGTCCTGGATTAGGGGGTCCTCGGGCGTCCGGTCTATTGCTGTGGGCCGGACTGATGGGCCGTCAAGATACAAGATGGAAGATTATCCCTTGTGTCCGGTGGAGACTCTCACATGCGTGGATGGCAAGTATAGGTGTCCAGATATGTTATTGCTTTCTATAAAACCAACTTTGTACAACCCTAAGCCCCTCCGGTGTCTATATAAACCGGGGGGGGGGGGGGTTAGATCGGGGGCAGGAACACAACATTGCTAGGCTAACTATCTAGGGTTAGCCGAATCAATCTCGTGGTAGATCAACTCTTGTAACCCCTATACCCTCGAATATAATCAAGCAGGAGTAGGGTTTTACCTCCATTAAGAGGGCCCGAACCTGGGTAAACACCGTGTCCCTTCTCCATTGTTACTATTGATCCCCAGACGCATAGCTTGGGCCCCCCTACCCAAGATCTGTCGGTTTTGACACTAACAACCGTGCTTATAAAGAAATGTGATAAGGACCTTTAGAGGATACGATTTCTTTATTTCATAATCTCAAGCCTTTACATGCCCAACTGCAACAAAAGGAACTAAAATAATACAACGTAAAAAGAAAGGAAGGAAGAAAAGGTACATGGCGGGTATAGACACTGGTCTTTTAGGAACCCCAGCCGCATTTTGCTGCACGTCTACGCTTCTGGGCTGTTGACCAGCTGGAGTCACCTGATGGTGATTTAAGTAAGACTTGTGCAATCTCAGTCCTTTATGCGCTTCAGGCGTTTATTGGCCGAGCCCCTTGAAGGAGGTCTTCAGGAGTTTGCTTGCACTGGTACACTGATACGTCCATTTTGCATCATGCTTTTATATTTATATTTATTGCATTATGGGATGTTACTTCACATTATGTCACAATACTTATGCCTTTTCTCTCTTATTTCACAAGGTTTACATGAAGAGGGGGAATGCCGGCAGCTGGATTCTGGGCTGGAAAAGGAGAAAATATTAGAGACCTATTCTGCACAACTCCAAAAGTCCTGAAACTCCAAGAAAGTCGGTTTTGGAATATATTAAAAATATTGGGCAAAGAAAGCACCAGAGGGAGGCACCCACAGTCCACGAGGGTGGGGGGCGCGCCCTACCCCCTGGGCGCGCCCCCTGCCTCGTGGGCCACCTCGAAGCCCCCCGATGCCCATCTTCTGGTATAAGGTGTCTTTTACCCTGGAAAAAATCACAAGGAAGCTTTCAGGACGACGCATCGCCGTATCGAGGCGGAACCTTGGCGGAACCAATCTAGGGCTCTGGCGGAGCTGTTTTGCCGGGGAAACATCCCTCCGGGAGGGGGAAATCGTCGCCATCGTCATCACCGTAGATCCCCTCATCGAGAGGGGGTCAATCTCCATCAACATCTTCACCAGCATCATCTCCTCTCAAACCCTCATTCATCTCTTGTATCCGATCTTTGTATCAAAACCTCAGATTGGTACCTATGGGTTGCCAGTAGTGTTGATTACTCCTTGTAGTTGATACTAGTTGGTTTCACCGGTGAAAGATAATATATTCAGATCCTTTATGCATATTAATGCCCCTTTGATTATGAACATGAATATGATTTGTGAGTAGTTACGTTTGTTCCTGGGGACATGGGAGAAGTCTTGTTATAAGTAGTCATGTGAACTTGGTATTCATTCGATATTTTGATGAGATGTATGTTGTCTCTCCTCTAATGGTATTATGTGAACGTCAACTACATGACACTTCACCATTGTTTGGGCCTAGAGGAAGGCATTGGTAAGTAATAAGTAGACGATGGGTTGCTAGAGTGACAGAAGCTTAAACCCTAGTTTATGTGTTGCTTCGTAAGGGGCTGATTTGGATCCATATGTTTCATGCTATGGTTAGGTTTACCTTAATTCCTCTTTCGTAGTTGTGGATGCGTGCAAGAGGGGTTAATCATAAGTGGGATTCTTGTCCAAGGAAGGTCAGTACTCAAGCACCGGTCCACCCACATATCAAAATTATCAAAGTAATGAACGCGAATCATATGAGCATGATGAAAACTAGCTTGACAGAAATTCCCATGTGTCCTCGGGAGCGTTTTCCTTTATATAAGAGTTTGTCTAGGCTTGTCCTTTGCTACAAAAAAGATTGGGCCACCTTGCTGCACCTTTTTTATGTTTGTTACTTGTTACCCGTTACAAATTACCTTATCACAAAACTATCTATTACCGATAATTTTAGTGCTCGCAGAGAATACCTTACTGAAAACCGCTTGTCATTTCCTTCTGTTCCTCGTTGGTTTCGACTCTCTTACTTATTGTAAGGACTATGATAGATCCCCTATACTTGTGGGTCATCAAGACTCTTTTCTGGCACCGTTTCCGGGGAGTGAAGCGCCTTTGGTAGGTGGAATTTGGTAAGGAAAAAATTATATAGTGTGCTGAAATTTACTGTCACTTGTTACCAGTAGAGCAAAGAGTTGCTCCTCAATCTACTGAACCTACTGAAAATGTTTACTTTGAAATTCCTTCGGGTATGATGGAGAAACTATTAGCTAATCCCTTTACAGGAGATGTAACATTACATCCCGATATTCACCTAATCTATGTGGATGAAGTTTGTGGATTATTTAAGCTTGCAGGTATACCCGAGGATGTTATCAACAAGAAGGTATTCCCTTTATCTTTGAAGGGAAAGGCATTGACATGGTTTAGGCTATGTGATGATATTGGATCATGGAACTACAACCGATTGAAATTGGAATTTCATCAGAAGTTTTATCCTATGCATCTGGTTCATCGTGATCGTAATTACATATATAATTTTTGGCCTCGTGAAGGAGAAAGTATCGCTCAAGCTTAGGGGAGGCTTAAGTCAATGTTATATTCATGCCCCAATCATGAGCTCTCAAGAGAAATTATTATTCAAAAAATTTATGCTCGGCTTTCTCTCAATAATCGCTCCATGCTCGATACTTCTTGTACTGGTTCTTTTATGATGAAGACTATTGAATTCAGATGGGATTTATTGGAAATAATTAAACGCAACTCTGAAGATTGGGAACTCGACGAAGGTAAGGAGTCAGGTATAACACCTAAGTTTGATTGTGTTAAATATTTTATGGATACCGATGCTTTTCATGAATTTAGCACTAAATATGGACTTGACTCTGAGATAGTAGCTTCTTTATGTGAATCATTTGCTACTCATGTTGATCTCCCTAAGGATAAGTGGTTTAAATATCATCCTCCCATTGAAGTAAAAGTAGTAGAACCTATTAAAGTTGAATAAAAGACTATCACTTATAATGTTGATCCTATTGTTCCTACTGCTTATATTGAGAAACCACCTTTTTCCCGTTAGAATAAAGGATGATGCTAAAGCTTCAGCTATGGTTCGTAAGAGTAAGGCTAGAACACCTATACTCCCTGAGCAAATTAAAGTTGAACCTAGTGTTGCTATGGTTAAGGATCTCTTGGTCGATAATATTGATGGGCATGTTATGTACTTCTGTGATGAAGCTGCTAGAATTGCTAGACCCGACACTAAACATAAACATAGACCTGTTGTTGGCATGGCTGTTGTTTCTGTTAAAATAGGAGATCATTGTTATCATGGCTTACGTGATATGGGTGCTAGTGTCAGTGCAATACCTCATTCCTTATACAAAGAAATTATGCATGATATTGCACCTGCTGAAATAGAAGATATTGATGTTACTATTAAGCTTGCCAATGGAGATACTCTTTCACCAGTTGGGATTGTTAGAGATGCTGAAGTCTTGTGTGGGAAAATTAAATATCCTACTGATTTTCATATTCTTGGTTCCCCACAAGATGACTTTGTTCCATTATATTTGGTAGACCCTTCTTGAATACTGTTAATGCTAAGATAGATTGCGAAAAGGATATTGTTACTGTTGGGTTAGGGGATATGTCTGATGATTTTAATTTTGCTAAATTCCATAGACAACCCCATGATAAAGAATTTCCTAGTAAAGATGAAATTATTGGTCTTGCTTCTATTGCCATGCCTCCTAATGATCCTTTAGAATAATATTTGCTAGACCATGAAAATGATATTTTTATGAATGAAAGAAGGGAAATAGATGAAGTATTCTTTAAACAGGGACCTATATTGAAACACAACTTGCCTGTTGAGATCCTAGGGGATCCTCCTCCACCCAAGGGTGATCCGGTGTTTGACCTTAAACCTTTACCTGTTACTCTTAAATATGCTTATCTTGATGAAAAGAAGATATATCCTGTTAATATTAGTGCCAACCTTTCAGGGCAGGTGATACGTCTCCAATGTATATATAATTTTTGATTGTTCCATGCTATTATATTACCCCTTTTGGATGTTTATGGGCTTTATTTTACACATTTATATCATTTTGGGACTAACCTACTAACCGGTGGCCCAGCCCATATTGCTGGTTTTTTTTGCCTATTTCAGTATTTCGAAGAAAAGGAATATCAAATGGAGTCCAAACGGAATGAAACCTTCGGGAGCGTGATTTTTGGAACGAACGTGATCCGGAGAGCTTGGAGTGCAAGCCAAGAAGCTGCTGAGGACCCCACGAGATAGGGGGCTGTGCCCCCCCTGTAGGGCGCGCCCCCCTGTCTCGTGGGCCCCTCAGGCGGCCACTGACGTACTTCTTCGTCCTATATATACCTATGTACCCCGAAAACATCCAGGAGCACCACGAAACACAATTTCCACCGCCATAACCTTCTGTATCCACGATATCTCATCTTGGAGCCTTTGCCGGCACTCTTCGAAGGGGGAATGGTCCATGGAGGACTTCTACATCAATATCCTTGCCTCTCCGATGAGTTGTGAGTAGTTTACCACAGACCTACGAGTCCATAGTTATTAGCTAGATGGCTTCTTCTCTCTTTTTGGATCTCAATACAATGTTCTCCCCCTCTCTTGTGGAGATCTATTCGATGTAATCTCTTTTTGCGGTGTGTTTGTCGAGATCCGATGAATTGTGGGTTTATGATCAGATTTATCTATGGATAATAAATGAATCTTCTCTGAATTCTTTTATGTATGATTGAGTTATCTTTGCAAGTCTCTTCGAATTATTAGTTTGGTTTGGCCTACTAGATTGATCTTTCTTGCCATGGGAGAAGTGCTTAGCTTTGGGTTCAATCTTGCGGTGTTCTTACCCAGTGATAGAAAGGGTTGGAAGACACACATTGTATTGTTGCCATCGAGGATAACAAGATGGGGTTTATATCATATTGCATGAGTTTATCCCTCTACATCATGTCATCTTGCTTAATGCGTTGCTCTGTTCTTATGAACTTAATACTCTAGATGCAGGTAGGAGTTGGTCGATGTGTGGAGTAATAGTAGTAGATGCAGGCAGGAGTCGGTCTACTTGTTATGGACGTGATGCCTATATACATGATCATGCCTAGATAATCTCATAACTATGCGCTTTTCTATCAATTGCTCGACAGTAATTTGTTCACCCACCGTAATACTTATGCTATCTCGAGAGAAGCCTCTAGTGAAACCTATGGCCCCGGGTCTATCTCTTATCATATTTGCTTTCAATCTACTTTATTTGCATCTTTACTTTTTGCATCTATATTATAAAATACCAAAAATATATTTATCTTATCATACTATCTCTATCAGATCTCACTTTCGCAAGTGGCTGTGAAGGGATTGACAACCCCTTTATTGCGTTGGTTGCGAGTTCTCAGTTTGTTTGTGTAGGTGCGTGGGACTTTTGAGGAGCCTCCTACTGGATTGATACCTTGGTTCTCAAAACTGAGGGAAATACTTACGCTACACTTGCTGCATCACCCTCTCCTCTTTGGGGAAAACCAATGCTAGCTCAAGACGTAGCAAGAAGGATTTCTGGCGCCGTTGCTGGGGAGGTCTTCGCTCAAGTCAAGATATACCAAATACCCATCACAAACTCATCTCCCTCGCATTTACATTATTTTCCATTTGCCTCTCATTTTCCTATCCCCCACTTCACCCTTGCCGTTTTATTCGCCCTCTCTTTCCCAATCTCCTCCTCTCTTTTCGCTTGCCGTTTTTCCGCTTGCTTGTGTGTTGGATTACTTGTTGCCATGGTGCAAGATAATACCAAATTGTGTGATTTCTCGAATACCAATAATAATGATTTCCTTAGTACTCTGATTGCTCCTATTAATGATGTTGAGTCTTGTGAAATCAATGCTGCTTTGCTGAATCTCGTTATGAAAGATCAATTCGCCGACCTTCGTAGTGAAGATGCCGCTACTCATCTAAACAATTTTGTTGACTTGTGTGATATGCAAAAGAAGAAAGATACGAATAACAATATTGTCAAATTGAAGTTATTTCTGTTTTCACTTAGAGATCGTGCTAAAATTTGGTTTTCGTATTTGCCTAAAAATAGTATTGATTCTTGGAACAAGTGCAAAGATGCTTTTATCTCTAAGTATTTCCCTCCCGCTAAGATTATCACTCTTAGGAACGATATCATGAATTTTAAACAACTTGATCATGAGCATGTTGCCCAATCTTGGGAAAGAATGAAATTGATGCTTCGCAATTGCCCTACTCATGATTTGAATTTATGGATGATCATACAAAAAATTTATGCCGGTTTGAACTTTGCTTCTAGAAATCTCTTAGATTCGGCCGCGAGAGGCATGTTTATGGAAATCATGTTAGGAGATGCTATGAAACTCCTTGATAATATTATGGCTAATTATTCTCAATGACACACCAAAAGATCTTCTAGTAAAAAAGTTCATGCTATAGAAGAAATCAATGTTTTGAGTGGAAAGATGGATGAACTTATGAAGATGTTTGCTACTAAAAATACTCCTCTTGATCCTAATGATATGCCTTTGTCTTCCTTGATTGAGAATAACAATGAATCTATGGATGTGAATTTTGTTGGTAGGAATAGTTTCGGAAATAATGCTTATAGAGGAAATTTTTAATGCTGGACCATTCCCTAGTAATTCCTCTAATAATTATGGAAATTCCTACAATAATTCTTAGGGTAATTTTAATAAGATGCCCTCTGATTTTGAGAATAGTGTGAAAGAATTTATGATTTCTCAAAAGAATTTTAATGCTTTGCTTGAAGAAAAATTGCTCAAAGTTGATGATTTGGTTAGGAACATTGATAGACTTTCGCTTGATGTTGATTCTCTTAAACTTAGACCTTCTCCTCCTAAGCATGATATCAATGAGTCTCTCAAAGTAATGAGAATTTCCATTGACGAGTGCAAGGAAAGAACCGCTAGATTGCGTGCTAAAAAAGAAAGCTTTATAAAAGCGTGTTCTTCTAGTTTCCGTGAAAATAGTGATGAGGATCTTAAACTTATTAATGCGTCTATGATTAGATCTATGTTTTGTAATATGAATTTTGGTGATTATGGGACTGATGATGAATCAACTTTGCCTAGAAGGCGTCCCAAGAATTCGGAGTCTTTCGATCTTAATGCTAAATTTGGTAAAAGTGAGATTAGAGAATCCTCAACTTCTAATAATATTGAACCTACTATCTCGGATTTCAAGGAATTTGATTATGATAATTTCTCTTTAAAAGGTTGTATTTACTTGTTGCAATCCGTTGTTAATTCTCCTCATGCTTATAGTCAAAACAAAGCTTTTACCAAACACATTGTTGATGCCTTGCTACAATCTTATGATGAAAAACTTAATTTGGAAGTCTCTATACCTAGAAAACTTAATGATGAGTGGGAACCTACTATAAAGATCAGAATTAAAGATTATGAGTGTTTCGATTTGTGTGATTTGGGTGCTAGTGTTTCCACGATTCCAAAAACTTTATGTGATATTCTAGGTTTCCATGATCTTAAAGATTGCTCTTTAAATTTGCACCTTGCGGATTCCACCATTAAAAATCCTATGGGAAGGATCGATGATGTCCTTATTGTTGCAAATAGAAATTTGGTACCCATAGATTTTATCATTCTTGGTAGACCTTTCCTTAGAACGATTGGTGCGATTATTGATATGAAGGAAGGGAACATTAGATTCCAATTTCCCTTAAAGAAAGGCATGGAGCACTTTCCAAGGAAGAAAGTCAAATTACCTTATGAATCTATCATGCATGCTACTTATGAATTTAGTGCCAAAGATGGCACTCGTTAGATTTATCTTCGCTTTTATGCCTAGCTAGGGGCGTTAAACGATAGCGCTAGTTGGGAGGCAACCCAATTTTCTTTATGTTTTTTGTTTTTGTTCCTGTTTAGTGTTAAATATTGCATCTACTCTCTGTTTAGATGTGTTTTCATGTTTTATTTAGTTTTTGTGCCAAGTAGAACCTATAGGATAACCTACAATGATAGTTGATTTGATTCTGCTGAAAAACAGAAACTTTGCACTCACGAGAAAAAATTCAATAAATCACAGAAACGTGATTTTGCATTGATTCGTTTTTTTGCTGATCAATAAACAAATTTTCCAGTACGTCCTATTTTGGTAGGATTTTTAGAGTTCCATAAGTTTGCGTTAGTTACAGATTGCTACAGACTGTTCTGTTTTTGACAGATTCTTTTTTTGTGTGTTGTTTGCTTATTTCAATGCATCTATGGCTAGTAAATTAGTTTATAAACCATGAGGAAGTTGGAATACAGTAGGTTTAACACCAAAATAAATAAAGAATGAGTTCGTGGCAGTACCTTATGTGGTGGTTTGTTTTCTTTCACTAACGGAGCTTATAAGATTTCCTATTGAGTTTTGTGTTGTGAAGTTTTCAAGTTTTGGGTAAAGCTTTTATGGACTATGGAATAAAGGGTGGCAAGAGCCTAAGCTCGGGGATGCCCTTGGAACCCCAAAATATTCAATAATAGCCAAAAGCCTAAGCTTGGGGATGCCCCGGGAAGGCATCCCCTCTTTCGTCTTCGTTCATTGGTAACTTTACTTGGAGCTATATTTTTATTCGCTACATGATATGTGTTTTGCTTGGAGCGTCGTGTATTATATTAGTCTTTGATTTTTAGTTTGCCACAATCATCTTTGCTGTACACACCTTTTGGGAGAAGCCTATTTGATTAGAATTTGCTAGAATACTCTATGTGCTTCACTTATATCTTTTGAGCTTGATAGTTTTTGCTCTAGTGCTTCACTTATATCTTTTCGAGCACGATGGTATCTTAATTTTGAAGAAATTGCTAGCCTCTCATGCTTCACTTATATTATTTTGAGAGTCTTTTAGAACAGCATGGTATTTGCTATTATCATAAAGTTGGTCCTAGAATGATGAGCATCCAAGTTGGGTATAATAAAAACTATCATAGGAAGTGAATTGGATGCTATAATCAACTTGATACTTGATAATTGTTTTGAGATATGGAGGTAGTGATATTAAAGTCATGCTAGTTGGGTGATTATGAATTTAAAGAATGCTTGTGTTGAAGTTAGCAAGTCCCGTAGCAGACACGTATGGTTAAAGTTGTGTAACAAATTTGAAACATGAAGTGTACCTGGCTTGTGCATCCTTATGAGTGGCGGTCGGGGACGAGCGATGGTCTTTTCCTATCAATCTATCCCCCTAGGAGCATGCGCGTAGTACTTGATTTTTGATGACTTCTAAATTTTTGCAATAAGTATATGAGTTCTTTTGACTAATGTTGAGTCCATGGATTATACACACTTTTACCTTTCCACCATTGCTAGCCTCTTCGATACCGTGCATTGCCCTTTCTCACCTTCAGAGTTGGTGCAAACTTCGCCGGTGCATCCAAACCCCGTGATACGATACGCTCTATCACACATAAACCTCCCTATATCTTCCTCAAAACAGCCACCATACCTACCTATTATGGCATTTCCATAGCCATTCCGAGATATATTGCCATGCAACTTTCCACCATTCCGTTTATCATCATCATGACATACATTACTTTTGTCATATTTCCATTGCAAGATCATGTAGTTGACATCGTATTTGTGGCAAAGCCACCATGAATTATTTTTTCATACATATCACTCTTGATTCATTACTCCATCCCGGTATACCGCCGGAGGCATTCATATAGAGTCATATCTTGTTCTAGTTTCGAGTTGTAATTCATATGTTGTAATCAATAGAAGTGTGATGATCATCATTTTTAGAGCATTGCCCAAAGAAAAAAAAAGAAAGGCCAAAAGAAAAAAAAGGCCCAAAAAAGAAAAAGAAAAAGAAAAAGAAAAAAAAGAAAAAAGAAAAAAAATTAAAGAAATAAATAAAAAGGGCAATGCTACTATCTCTTTTTCCACACTTGTGCTTCAAAGTAGCACCTTGTTCTTCATGTAATGAGTCTCACATATTGTGCTTCAAAGTAGCACCATGTTTTTCATATAGTGAGTCTCATAAGTTGTCTTTTTCATACTAGTGGGAATTTTTCATTATAGAACTTGGCTTGTATATTCCTACGATGGGCTTCCTCAAATGCCCTAGGTCTTCGTGAGCAAGCAAGTTGGATGCACACCCACTAGTTTTCTTTTGTTGAGCATTTATTTATAGCTCTAGTGCATCCGTTGCATGGCAATCCCTACTCCTCATGTTGACATCAATTGATGGGCATATCCATAGCCCGTTGATTATCCTCGTCAATGTGAGACTTTCTCCTTTTTTGTCTTCTCCACACAATCCCCATCATCATATTCTATTCCACCCATGGCTCACGCTCATGTATTGCGTGAAGGTTAAAAAAGTTTGAGATTATTTAAGTATGAAACAATTGCTTGGCTTGTCAGCGGGGGTATATAAGTTGGGAACATCTTTGTGTGACGAAAATGAAGCATAGCCTATCTATATGACTTTGTAGAGATGAACTTTCTTTTGCCATGCTATTTTGAGAAGACATGATTACTTTGATTAGTATGCTTGAAGTGTTACTATTTCTTTTATCAATATGAACTTCTATTTTGCATTCATTTGGATCTGAACATTCATGCCACGTTAAAGAAAATTACATTATGACTTATGCTAGGTAGCATTCCACATCAAAAATTCTCTTTTTATCATTTACCTACTCGAGAACGAGTAGGAATTAAGCTTGGGGATGCTTGATACGTCTCCAACGTATCTATAATTTTTGATTGTTCCATGCTATTATATTACCCCTTTTGGATGTTTGTGGGATTTATTTTACACATTTATATCATTTTTGGGACTAACCTACTAACCGGAGGCCCAACCCATATTGCTGTTTTTTTGCCTATTTCAGTATTTTGAAGAAAACGAATATCAAACGGAGTCCAAACGGAATGAAACCTTCGGGAGCGTGATTTTTTGGAACGAACGTGATCCGGAGAGCTTGGAGTGCAAGCCAAGAAGCTGCCGAGGACCCCACGAGATAGGGCCCCCCCTGTAGGGCGCGCCTCCCTATCTTGTGGGCCCCTCGGGCGGCCACCGACGTACTTCTTCCTCCTATATATACCTACGTACCCCGAAAACATCCAGGAGCACCACGAAACACAATTTCCACCGCTGTAACCTTCTGTATCCGCGAGATCTCATCTTGGAGCCTTCATCGGCACTCTGCCGGAGGGGGAATCAACCATGGAGGACTTATACATCAACATCCTTGCCTCTCCGATGAGTTGTGAGTAGTTTACCACAAACCTACGGGTCCATAGTTATTAGCTAGATGGCTTCTTCTCTCTTTTTGGATCTCAATACAATGTTCTCCCTCTCTCTTGTTGAGATCTATTCGATGTAATCTCTTTTTGCGGTGTGTTTGTCGAGATCCGATGAATTGTGGGTTTATGATCAGATTTATCTATGGATAATAAATGAATCTTCTCTGAATTCTTTTATGTATGATTGAGTTACCTTTGCAAGTCTCTTCGAATTATCAGTTTGGTTTGGCCTACTAGATTTTTCTTTCTTTCCATGGGAGAAGTGCTTAGCTTTGGGTACAATCTTGCGGTGTTCTTACCCAGTGACAGAAAGGGTTGCAAGACATGTATTGTATTGTTGCCATCGAGGATAACAAGATGTGGTTTATATCATATTGCATGAGTTTATCCCTCTACATCATGTCATCTTGCTTAATGCGTTGCTCTGTTCTTATGAACTTAATACTCTAGATGCAGGGAGGAGTCGGTCGATGTGTGGAGTAATAGTAGTAGATGAAGGCAGGAGTCGGTCTACTTGTTATGGATGTGATGCCTATATACATGATCATGCCTAGATAATCTCATAACTATGCGCTTTTCTATCAATTGCTCGACAGTAATTTGTTCACCCACCGTAATACTTATGCTATCTCGAGAGAAGCCTCTAGTGAAACCTATGGCCCCCAGGTCTATCTCTTGTCATATTTGCTTTCAATCTACTTTATTTGCATATTTACTTTTTGCATCTATATTATAAAATACCAAAAATATATTTATCTTATCATACTATCTCTATCAGATCTCACTTTCGCAAGTGGCCGTGAAGGGATTGACAACCCCTTTATTGCGTTGGTTGCGAGTTCTCAGTTTGTTTGTGTAGGTGCGTGGGACTTTTGAGGAGCCTCCTACTGGATTGATACCTTGGTTCTCAAAACTGAGGGAAATACTTACGCTACACTTGCTGCATCACCCTCTCCTCTTCGGGGAAAACCAACGCTAGCTCAAGATGTAGTAGCAGGAAGAAGAGAAATTATTGAAAACTCTGAAGAAGCACCATGCTGCTATTGGATATACTCTTGATGATCTTAAGGGCATTAGTCCCAATCTGTGCCAACACAAAATAAAACTAGAGAAATACGCTAAACCAGTTGTTGATCACCAACGACGGTTAAATCCTTAGATGAAAGAAGTGGTAAGAAATGAAATACTAAAGCTTCTGGAGGCATGTATAATTTATCTTGTTGTTGATAGTTAGTGGGTAAGTCCTGTCCATTATGTCCCTAAGAAGGGAGGTATTACTATAGTTCCTAATGATAAGGACGAATTGATCCCACAAAGAATTGTTACAGGTTATAGAATGGTAATTGATTTTTGTAAATTAAATAAAGCCACTAGAAAAGATTGTAATCCTTTACCTTTTATTGATCAAATGCTAGAAAGATTATCCAAACATACACATTTTTGCTTTCTAGACGGTTATTCTGGTTTCTCTCAAATACCTGTGTCAAAAGAGGATCAGGATAAGACCACTTTTACTTGCCCTTTCGGTACCTTTGCTTATAGACATATGCCTTCTGGTTTATGTAATGCACCTGCTACCTTTCAAAGATGTATGACTGCTATATTCTCTGACTTTTGTGAAAAGATTGTTGAGGTTTTCATGGATCATTTCTCCATGTATGGAACTTCTTTTGATGATTTCTTAGGCAACGTTGATCAAATTTTGCAAAGATGTGAAGAAACTAATCTTGTCTTGAATAGGGAGAAGTGTCACTTTATGGTTAATGAAGGTATTGTCTTGGGGCATAAAATTTCTGAAAGAGGTATTGAAGTTGACAAAGCTAAAGTTGATGCTATTGAAAAGATGATGTGTCCTAAGGACATCAAAGGTATAAGAAGTTTCCTTGGTCATGCCAGTTTTTATAGGAGGTTCATTAAAGACTTCTCAAAAATCTCTAGGCCTCTGACTAATGTCTTACAAAAATATGTTCCTTTTGTCTTTGATGATGATTGTGTAGAAGCATTTAAAATACTTAAGAAAGCCTTGATTTCTGCACCTATTATTCAGCCACCTGATTGGAATTTACTCTTTGAAATTATGTGTTATGCTAGTTATTATGTTGTAGGTGCTGTTCTAGGACAAAGAGTTGATAAGAAATTAAATGTTATCCAATATGCTAGTAAAACTCTAGATAGTCCCAGAGAAATTATGCTACTACTGAAAAAGAATTTTTAGCAGCTGTATTTGCTTGCGATAAGTTCAGACCTTATATTGTATATTCCAAAGTAACTGTTCACACTGATCATGTTGCTATTAAATACCTTATGGAAAAGAAAGAAGCTAAACCTAGACTTATTAGATGGGTTCTCTTGCTACAAGAATTTGATTTGCATATTATTGATAGAAAGAGAGCTGAGAACCCCATTGCAGACAACTTGTCTAGGTTAGAAAATGTTCTTGATAACCCACTACCTATTGATGATAGCTTTGTAATGAATAACTAGCTGTCAAAAATGCTTCTCGTACTCCTCCATGGTATGCTGATTATGCTAATTACATTGTTGCTAAATTTATACCACCTAGTTTCACATACGAGCAAAAGAAAAAGTTTTTCTATGATTTAAGACATTACTTCTGGGATGACCCACACCTTTATAAAGAAATAGTAGGTGGTGTTATTAGACGTTGTGTACCGGAGCGTGAACAGGAACAAATCCTACGCAAGTTTCATTCCGAGGCATATGGAGGACACCACGCTGGAGATAGAACTGCACATAAGGTATTGCATCCTATTTTTATTGGCCTACTCTCTTCAAAGACGCCCGTAAGTTTGTCTTGTCTTGTGATGAATGTCAAAGAATTGGTATATTAGTAGACGTCAAGAAATGCCTATGAACTATTCACTTGTTATTGAACCATTTGATGTTTGGGGCTTTGATTATATGGGACCTTTTCGTTCCTCTAATGGGCACACACATATTTTAGTGGCCATTGATTACATTACTAAGTGGATAGAAGCTATTCCAACTAGTAGTGTTGATCATAACACCTCTATTAAGATGCTTAAAGAAGTTATTTTTCCAAGGTTTGGAGTCCCTAGATACTTAATGACTGATGGTGGCTCACATTTTATTCATGGTGCTTTTTGTAAAATGCTTGCTACGTACGATGTTAATCATAGAATTGCATCTTCATACCATCCACACTCTAGCGGTCAAGTAGAATTGAGTAACAAAGAGCTTAAATCAATTTTGCAAAAGATAGTTAATAGATCTAGAAAGAATTGGTCCAATAAACTTGATGATGCATTACGGGCCTATAGAATTGCATATAAGAATCCTATGGGTATGTCTCCATATAAAATGGTTTATGGAAAAGCATGTCACTTACCTCTCGAACTAGAACATAAGGCTTATTGGGCTATTAAAGAGCTCAATTATGATTTCAAACTTGCCACTCAGAAGAGGCTATTTGACATTACCTCACTTGATGAATGGAGAACCCAGGCCTATGAGAACGCCAAAGTGTTTAAATAAAAAGTTAAAAGATGGCATGACAAAAGGATACAAACGCGTTAGTTTAATATAGGTGATTATGTTTTGCTATACAACTCTCGTTTAAGATTTTTGTAGGAAAACTTCTCTCTAAATGGGAAGCTCCTTACATTATCGAGGAGGTCTATAGTTCCGGTGCCATAAAAACCAACAACTTCAAAGGCACAAATCCGAAGGTGGTGAACGGTCAAAGAATCAAAAATTATATCTTAGTTAATCCCATAAATGTTGAAACCAATGTTATTGACACCGTAACCCCGGAGGAGTACATAAGGGACACTTTCCAGAATGTTTCAGACTCCAAAAAGGAATAGGTATGTGGTATGGTAAGTAAACCAACTCCAAAACAGTTCTAATAGCAATTTTTCTCTGTTTTGGAATATTTAAGAAAATATGAAAATAAGAAGTAGTCCGGAAAGGACACGAAGCATCCACGAGGGTGGAGGTGCGCCTTACCCTCCTGGGCACGCCCCCTGCATCGTGGGCTGCTCATGTGCCCTCTGGACTCTGTTTTCTTGCACGATACTTCTTTTTGTCGGTAAAAATTCATTATATAATCTCCCGAAAGTTTTGACTACCGTACCACGACAAAATCCTCTATTTTTGTTTTGACCTGTTTCTACAACAGATCTAGAGCAAGATGTCTTCTCAAGAGTCAGTCGGGGAGAGTCGGTTATCTAACCCGACACCGGGGCCAAGAGCAAATAGCGATGCTGACCGCTTTGGGCCATCAACGGAGGAAGAGATGGAGGCCAACTTCAAAAGGATAGATGCTATGGAGGAGGATCAAGAAGTTACTTCTCGTCTCCAAGCCAGGTTTATGATGGAGGAACTCCAGAGCTCAGCGGTTACAAACTCGGTCATCCCTCCCAATGGTAGATTTCTTTCTTATGAAAATAGGAAAAAGAGTGATACTTGTTCTCCCGCAGCTATGCAACATCCATGGGTGAAAGAAGCTTTAACCGTCGCAGATAAACTGCATAAGGAAACAATGGATCTTAGGCAGCAAGTCAATAAGCTCGAAGAGGAGAACCGTATCCTAAGGAGCATCATCGCCAAGAATATCACATCACCACCTCCGAAGAAAGAGACATAATCCCATGGGTATGGGCACTCCCCTTGGCAACTGCCAAGCTTGGGGGAGGTGCCCCGGTATCGTATCACCATCAAACTTCTATCTTTACCATTTTTCTTAGTTCTATCCTTTTGGTTATATCTTGATCTAGTAGAATAAAGTTTAGTATGATCTAGTTTTGAGTTTTGTGTTGATCCCTATCTATGTAATCGAGTCCGTGAGGTACATATAATAAAGATTAGCTTTGAGTTGAGGGCTTTGCTATCCTGCTATGATCTTGAGGGAATAAAATATATAATAAAAAGAAATAAAAAGATCATATTGATCTTATGGAGAGTAATGACTTCACATATAAAGAGTATGATGAATAAAAGTTGTTGAGAGTTGGCAAACATAGTTTTGGTCATCGTTGCAATTAATATGCAGTAATAAAGAAAGAGAGGTTTTCACATATAAATATACTATCTTGGACATCTTTTATGATTGTGAGCACTCATTAAAATATGACATGCTAAAAAGTTCATGTTGGACAAGGAAGACAACGTAATGGGTTATGCTTTCTTATATCCGAAATAAATTATATTGTCATGGATCATCCAACATGTTGAGCTTGCCTTTCCCCCTCATGCTAGCCAAATTCTTTGCACCAAGTAGAGATACTACTTGTGCTTCCAATAAATTTTTTGCCATGAGAGTCCACCATATCTACCTATGGGTTGAGTAAGATCCTTCAAGTAAGTTGTCATTGTTGCAAGCAATAAAAATTGCTCTCTAAATATGTATGATCTATTAGTGTGGAGAAAATAAGCTTTATACGAGCTTGTGATATGGAAGAAATAAAAGCGGCAGACTGCATAATAAAGGTCCCTATCACAAGTGGCAATATAAAGTGACGTTCTTTTTCATTAAGATTTTGTGCATCCAACCATAAAAGCACATGACAACCTCTGCTTCCCTCCGCGAAGGGCCTATCTTTTATTTTTGTCTTGTACCTTATACAAGAGTCATGGTGATCTTCATCTTTCTTTTTTACACTTTATCCTTTGGCAACCACTATGTGTTGGAAAGATCCTGATATATATATATATATATATATATATATATATATATATATATATATATATATATAGATAGGACTCATCTTCCGTACTCCTAGGAGTACATACTCCCACTCCTTAACGGGTCTTTGGGTTGGGTATATCCAATTGCTAACGAACTAACCAACAAAAAAGCAAGGCGGTGCATGCAACAGCCACGGTATGCATGCAGATGTTTGATCCTATTATCAAGGATGGATATTTATAGTACTCCCGTCTTTTGAAAACCGGATGTCTGTTAAAGCTGTAAGGCACATGCTCCACGTAGTATATATAGCCATAAGAAAACTAGTGTATACATGTGGTATATTAGGAAGTCATATAATATTTTTGTAACAGAGTGTAACATTTTGATTTTGTGATGTAGTATATTACACATATTTGGAATGAAGTACTTCATATTTATGACACATATTTACCACTTCGTTTTGATGGAGTATATACCACTTTTTTAGTATATGATTAGAAGGAGTATATGCTCCATTTTTCACGAGTATATGCTACATTTTTTGTGAGTATATACTTGTTTCTAGAAATATACTGCCCATATGTTTGAACAAGTATATAATATAGATTTTCATGTACGAAATTTTCACCATGGACCACATGTAACTTCTTCGTGGTGGAGCATATACCGTTTTCTTTAGGTAAGTATATTCTGCTTTTTTCTGGGGAAGTATATACCCTTTGTTGTGTTATACTTATTCTAAAGAGAAGTATAATTCATTCAAAAAACATAAACCAAAAAGAAATGTAACACATCGAGAAAATAAGAAGTATATTCTGTTTTGAACACACATATTTTTCACTTTAAGAAAATAAAAAATTACAAGACTCAAACGTCGGCAAAAATAACTGATAAATTAAACTGTGTGCGTCTGGCCGTCTTCCATGATGCATGGATCGATTCTTTTGCATCGGGATCACAGTGTGGTCGAAGTTGGAGTCCCCTGCGGTACGTACTAGTGTAGTTGAAGCTGCTCGGAAAACCTGATCAATTAAGTGTGACTTGCTCGGAGAAGAGCCGGCCAGCCAGTGGTGCAATCTGATTAAAATTGTCTGTAGACTGTAGATGTATCATGTATAGGATATAAGTAATCAGTACAACATATAAGATAATCTCATCATGCATGTGTGCACAGAAATTAGCCGAGTACGTGATCAATTCCGATTGGAGAACACACCCTTTAATTAATGTACAGCTAGGCAATCCACCAGTTTCATCACTATGATCAGAAAATCACATGCATGAAAACTCAGGTTCATACCAGGCATGTCATCTCGGCGAAGACCACACGTGAATGCCATATCGTCTCCATCGTCCGCGGAACTGACGACCAACTAATCTTTTCTCCGGCGTGTCCAGAGCCATCGTTGATCGATGCATCTTGTCTTCATCATATAACCACCGCGGGCCTCGTCCATTGGCTACATGTCGCCCTTGGTCGTTAACAGGCGGCCGGCGGCCGGCGGCCGCGGCCGCATCTCATCTGCATGAATTTTTTAGATAATCTCATTTTGTGTGTTTGTTGTGGCCGGGACTGCTTCACCCAACTTTCAGTTGGGATTTTAAACTATAGGTGCCTTATCATCCCTATTAGTAAGGAATGACTTTTCAAAATCTAATTAACAAAAAATATTTAATAAAATAAAGGAGCACCCGATGCATCGTTGGATATCCAAAGAAAGAAACGTGGCCTAGGAGTATGTACTCCTAGGTGTACCAACCCATTTTCCTATATATATATATATATAATTGGATGTAGGTTTTCATAAAGCATTATTGTTGACATTACCCTTGAGGTAAAAGGTTGGGAGGCAAAACTATAAGCCCCTATCTTTCTCTGTGTCCAATTAAAACTTCATACCCGTAAGTATCGCGTGAGTGATAGCAATTGTGAAAGACTAAATGATAGTTGAGTATGTGGACTTGCTGAAAAGCTTTTATATTGGCTCTTTCCGATGTTATGATAAATTGCAATTGCTTCAATGACTGAGATTATAGTTTGCTAGTTTTCAATGAAGTTTCTGATTCATACTTTACGTTGTGAATAGATTGTTACTTTAGCATAAGAAATCATATGACAATATATATATGTTGTTGTTCTAAGAATGATCATGATGCCCTCATGTCTGTATTTTATTTTATCGACACCTCTATCTCTAAACATGTGGACATATTTTTTGATATCGTCTTTTGCTTGAGGACAAGCGAGGTCTAAGCTTGGGGGAGTTGATACGTCCATTTAGCATCATGCTTTTATATCAATATTTATTGCATTATGGGCTGTTACTTCACATTATGTCACAATACTTATGCCTTTTCTTTCTTATTTCACAAGGTTTACATGAAGAGGGGGAATGCCGGCAGCTGGATTCTGGGCTGGAAAAGGAGCAAATATTAGAGACCTATTCAGCACAACTCCAAAAGTCCTGAAACTCCACGAAAGTCAGTTTTGGAATATATTAAAAATATTGGGAGAAGAAAGCACCAGAGGGGGGCCACCCACAGCCCACGAGGGTGGGGGCGCGCCCCCTGTCTCGTGGGCCACCTGGAAGCCCCCTGATGCCCATCTTCTGGTATAAGGTGTCTTTTGCCCTGGAAAAAATCATAAGAAAGCTTTCGGGACGAAGTGCCGCCGTCTCGAGGCAGAACCTTGACGGAACTAATCTAGGGCTCCGGTGGAGCTGTTCTGCCGGGGAAACATCCCTCCGGGAGGGGGAAATCATCGCCATCGTCATCACCATCGATCCTCTCATTGAGAGGGGGTCAATCTCCATCAACAACTTCACCAGCACCATCTCCTCTCAAACCCTAGTTCATCTCTTGTATCCGATCTTTGTCTCAAAACCTCAGATTGGTACCTCTGGGTTGCTAGTAGTGTTGATTACTCCTTGTAGTTGATGCTAGTTGGTTTATTCGGTGGAATATCATATGTTCATATCCTTTATGCATATTAATACCCCTCTGATAATGAACATGAATATGATTTGTGAGTAGTTACGTTTGTTCTGAGGCCATGGGAGAAGTCTTGTTATAAGTAGTCATGTGAATTTGGTATTCGTTCGATATTTTGATGTTATGTATGTTGTCTCTCCTACAGTGGTATTATGTGAACGTCGACTACATGACACTTCACCATTGTTTGGGCCTAGAGGAAGGCATTGGGAAGTAATAAGTAGATGATGGGTTGCTAGAGTGACAGAAGCTTAAACCCTAGTTTACGCGTTGCTTCGTAAGGGGCTGATTTGGATCCATATGTTTCATGCTATGGTTAGGTTTACCTTAATTCTTCTTTCGTAGTTGTGGATGCTTCCGAGAGGGGTTAATCATAAGTGGGATGCTTGTCCAAGGAAGGGCAGTACCCAAGCACCGGTCCACCCACATATCAAATTATCAAAGTAATGAACGCGAATCATATGAGCATGATGAAAACTAGCTTGACAGAAATTCCGATGTGTCCTCGGGAGCGCTTTCCTTTATATAAGAGTTTGTCCAGGATTGTCCTTTGCTACAAAAAGTACTGGGCCACCTTTCTGCACCTTGTTTACTTTTGTTACTTGTTACCCGTTACAAATTACCTTATCACAAAACTATCTGTTACCGATAATTTCAGTGCTTGCAGAGAATACCTTACAGAAAACGCTTGTCATTTCCTTCTGCTCCTCTTTGGGTTCGACACTCTTACTTATCGAAAGGATTACGATAGATCCCCTATACTTGTGGGTCATCATACACGTCGATGCTATACAAATAGTTTTTAACCCCTTTTTGCGACGACATTTGGAACCGTCGCCAAGTGAGTGTGGGCGATAGGGGGTCCTTCCCACACGACCCAGAAACCGTCGGGGATAAGCCCTCCTGGCTCACAAGCTGGCTCGTGTGCGATGGGGCGAGGCACCAAAACCCAATTGTTTCCGTTCGTATGTACATACCACACGGTGAATCCCAAAAAAACATTTCCGTTCGTATGTATATCACACACAGTCAATCCAAGGAGAATGTTTCCGTTCTCATGTACATCCCACACAGTGAATCCAGGGAAAATGTTTCCGTTCGTATGTACTTACCACACAGTAAATCCAGGGAAAACATTTCTGTTTGTATCTACATCCCACACAGTCAATCCAGGGAAACCGTTTCCGTTCGTATGTACATCCCACACAGGTTTATGCATAGGCTCGTGTGTGATATGTGTAACTATCACACTCGCTCTACCTTGGTTAACCGTTTGCTTTTATCAACTGCATCACACACGATTTGATGAAGAAAACTGTGTGGCATTGGGCTATCCATCACAAGTGCTTTTACTTTTAGAACCGTTTGCAAAGTTCCATGACCCATTTTGCAGGTTTATTAGTTTAGAATTAATAATTCTAGTATTACACAAATTCACATTTTATATCGAACAGTTGTTTGCCAATTTCATATCAGGCACATAGATATATTTTAACATCACAGTACGATAGCTACCGGAAAACAGCACAATACATCATATAGATAGTTCAACTTCATAAGAACAATATTAGAACAATATATTCATTTCCCTAATCGAGATCATCTAGGCTCGCCTTATCCTCCTCTGCTTTCAGTTCAGTAAGAACCTGTTTTGCACGGGCCAACTGGGAAAGCACCTCCTCCTTCGCCAACACCATCTTAGCAAAGTCTGATTTAAAAAATCTAAGCTCATTCTCCACCTTCCTATTTTTATCCCGCATCTTCAAATATTCTTCAGTGTTGACAACACTTTCTCTAAGCCTACCTCTTTTCTCTTCCTGATACATGCTCCAGAGCTTTGCTAGGCACATCTTCAAAGACTGTGGCCACTCTTGATCAACCCACTCCAAGTAAGAACCCTTCTGTTCATCCTATAATATTTAAAACTAGATCAGTAACAACTGTTGGGACAATGGGTTTATAGCAACATAGAAAATCACCAATACTTATTTTGAAAAACTGAAGAAACAGGTTAGTTATGACATATCTTCTCAAAAAGATCAATGTGTAAATGAATTAATTGTTATTGACACAACAACCAAATTCTGAAACATCAGAAGCTATAATTAACTACAACAATGCTACAAGTTCTTACTCATGTACTATAAATAACAAATTGAACATTTTAAGAGGAAGGTAAATATAACTGCAACAGCATAGCGACAATGTTTGGATGACGACAAATTGATACTAACAGGTGTGTACATGCACAAATTTAGTAACATAGAACTAATAGAACTAAGGCGTCCACTATGTATTTTAAAACCGGTGTAAAGAAAACTATTGCTACATCTCGCACCGGTGCCCTGCACTGGCGAGCCGATGCAGCGGAAACAAATCAGGGACCCAAACTCAGGAGCACCTAGTTGCTCCGACGCCTAGTTCCTCTGTGCCATAAAGATTTAGTATTTTACTGCTTGGTTGCTCAGATGTGTGGACAAGTTGGCTCCACAAACTGCTAAAGTGGTGCCAAATAATTTTTTAATGGCACCGCTGATGAGATGGCAACATTTTTAGATACTAGGTACAAACTATGACACTATCTTAGGATGCGTTTGGTTGAAGGTGTGGTATGAATGGGTTGGGACCGTAACAGTGTCTGAATCACATCTAACAAATGATTTGTAACAACGAAAGAGGGTATAACCTTCTCTGCACATGCCAGAAACTACCTCCCACTATCCACAGATTCAAACGCAACTAGCTTCACGCATGGAGATTGATGGTGACAACAAGCAGACAGATCTTCAGCCACCCCGCTCCATTCGTTGCAACAAATGGTCCTAGGGAACTACAAGAGGAAGAAATGACTCAAATCGACCGTCGGGTAAAAATCCTTCATTCCAAGTCATAGCCCGAGAGAGAGAAGAGAGGCATACCCGGGTGGTGTAGGAGTCGTCAGAGGAGGAGGAACCGCTGGAGAGGTCTTTGAAGAAGACCATGGCGACCCTGGCGGTAGGATGCTAGACGACGAGAGCGAGGAAGCAAGCAAGGAAGCGGCTATAGCTTAGGAAGGAAGGAAGGGGGAAACAAGGGAAATCTGACTTGTGGTCGGGGAGAAAAGGGGATGGGGAGGGGGGGTAGATATTTCGGCGATAGGCCAAAATGCTTGAAATGTGGAGGAAACTTTGCGCGCGGTGCCGCTGGACACCATTCACTTTGAATGATAGTGTGCATTGCAAACGATTCTACTGATTAACGCGCATGGGATGAGTTTGAGAATTGAAATTTTGGTGGAAATTTCCCCGCGTACGTCATTGCATAATTTAACATCGCTTGCTAATTTGGGCACACAAACTATGAATCGAGAAATTAGTAATTAAACAGAGATAGTTCACCTAAACATTGATCTAACAAAAGACTAGCATTAAAAACAAAGCCTAAGTACGCAAAATTTTAAAAAATCCGCCGCCGCGCCGACCTATGCATCGTCGGTGTGAGATGAGACGTCAATGACTTGTCCTGGCGACATGCCGCCGTTGGTGGACTCCGCGCCCCCCTGCTGTAGTCGACCGCGTCCTTGTCCTCGTCCTCGTCCCCATCCTAGGCGCTGCCCTCAAGGTTGTAGTACTCATAGTAGTGGTTGTGCAAGAGCTCGCGTTGGTACTCCACGCCGATTCCTCAACAGACAGACTCTTCTCTACCTTGACCTAGGCCACGTGCAACTCCTCCTCCCGGCGCTCCTCGATCTCCGCCGCCTCCTGCATCTCCAGCTCCCGCTCGACGACCTCATGAGGAAGCAGGTGCTCCATGGCCACCACCGCCTTTTAGGACATGGGTTGCATGCTGGATTCCGAGGTGGCCTGAAGTATCTTGGCGTGGATGGCCTCGACCATGGCCAGGGCGACATCGACGGCACGGACGGCAGCTCAAGCGCTCTCGGCATTTGCAGTCGCCATCGTAGCAGCAGCTGCAACTGTCTCGACTACTGCAGCTGCCCTGCCGGCTGCCGCAGACGCCCTCTCAGCGGAAGCGGCCACACTCAATGCGGATGCGGCGGCACTCTTGGCGTAGGCGGCCGCGCTCTCGGCGCAGGCGACGACGCTTGGGGGGGAAGCAACCATTGTACGGGCCTTCACGAAGCGTTTCCATGGCGTCATCGTTGCAAGAAAGGGGTGCCGGAATGGGGATCAGGATTTGTGGATTTGAGGATTGCCGGCACTAGAGCAGACAAGCCGGTGAAGCTTAAGGAGGAAGACTTAAATAGACCCAGAATTTTTCATCGCAAACGATTCCTACAAAACAACTGTGTGTGATGTTGTAGATATTTTTTATTACCCGTGAAAGACGAATTTGGAGTCAAGTGGCAACGGATGGTGTTCTAAATGTACGAGAAAATTTGTAGTACGAATACAACTGTCATGTCAAATTTTGGAAAATTTCAGGGGTCATTTGACCTTTTAAGTCATTTAAGTGATTTTCTAGCCATTTAATGATCGTAATTTAAATTTGAACTGCATGTACATGCAGTAGCTAACCAAAACGGTTTGAAAAGTCATATTTTGTGTACTTGTGTGTGATTTAATTCCACATGCAGTAAATTGGAAGGAATTTCCAAACATATTGGTCTAACGGCTATGACACAATTAAGCATGGAGTGCTATGGCATTTAAATTCCAAAAAATTAAAAACATGAAACCTTGCTTGATGTAATGTCATACCACCAAGATGATGTGGTACAAAAATTAGCCTGTTTGACAAAAGTTTGGACACACACCCATCACAAACCAGAGCAACTCACTAGAAGGCTCGTGGTTCTGAGAGGGAACAATGCATGTTGGATGACGAACGATAGATAGCTTCCTATTACGGCCTTCAAATTTTTTCTACGTGTAATGTGCATTGATACTAACTGTCATGTGAAAATTTGGAAACTTTCAGGGGTCATTTGACCTTTTGAAGACATTTAAGTGATTTTCTAGCCATTTAATGACCGTAATTCAAATTTGAACTAGATGTACATGCAACCGCTAACCATAACAGTGTGAAAAATTATGTTTGTGTAATTTTGTGCGAGTTAATTCCATGTGCAGTAAATTAGAAAGAATTTTCAAGCATATTGGTCTCATGGCATGGACACATGCATGGAGTGCCATGGTATTTTAATTGCAAAAAATTAAAAAATGATCAGGAAAACATGAAACTTTGCTTGATGTAATGTCATGCCACCAAGATGATGTGGTATAAAAATTGGCCTGTTTGACGAAAGTTTGGACACACACCCCTCACAAACCGGAGCAACTCACTAAAAGGTTCATGGTTCCGAGAGGGAAATATGCATGTTTGATGACGAATGGCAGATAGCTTCCTCTTATGGCCTTCAAAAAATTTCTACGTGTAATGTGGACTGATATAAACTGCCATGTGAAAATTTGGAAAATTTCAGGGGTCATTTGACCTTTTGAACACACTTAACTGCTTTTCTAGCCATTTAATGACCGTAATTCAAATTTGAACTAGATGTACATGCAAAGGCTAACCATAAAGGTTTGAAAAATCATATTTGTGTACTTGTGTGTGAGTTAATTTCATGTGCAGTAAATTAGAAGGAATTTTTAAACATATTGGTCTCACGGCATGGACACATGCATGGAGTGCCAAGGCATTTTAATTCCAAAAGGTTAAAAAATGATCAAGAAAACATGAAACCTTGCTTGATGTAATGTCATGCCACCAAGATGACGTGGTACAAAAATTGGCCTGTTTGACGAAAGTTTGGACACACACCCCTCACAAACCAGAGCAACTCAATAGAAGGCTCGTGGATCCGAGAGGGAAATATGCATGTTTGATGACGAATGGCAGATAGCTTCCTCTTACATCCTTCAAAATTTTTCTACGTGTAATGTGCACTGATAATAACTGTCATGTGAAAATTTGAAAAATTTCAGGGGTCATTTAACCCTTTGAAGACATTTAAGTGATTTCCTAGCCATTTAATTGCCGTAATTCAAATTTGAACTAGATGTACATGAAACGGCTAACCATAACGGTTTCAAAAATCATATTTGTGTACTTGTGTGCGAGTTAATTCCATGTGCAGTAAATTAGAAAGAATTTTCAAACATATTGGTCGCACGGCATGTATACATGCATGGAGTGCCATGGCATTTTCATTCCAAAAAATTTAAAAATGATCAGAAAAACATGAAACCTTGCTTGATGTAATGTCATGCCACCAACATGATGTGGTAAAAAAATTGGCTTGTTTGACGAAAGTTTGGACACACACCCCTCACAAACCAGAGCAACTCACTAGAAGGCTTGTGGTTCCGAGAAGGGAACAATGCATGTTTGATGACGAACAGCAGATAGCTTCCTCTTACGGGCTTCAATTTTTTTCTACGTGTAATGTGCACTAATACAACTGTCATGTGAAAATTTGGAAAAATTCAGGGGTCATTTGACCTTTTAAAGACATTTAAGTGAGTTTCTAGCCATTTAATGACCGTAATTCAAATTTGAACTACATCTACATGCAACAGCTAACCATAATGGTTTGAAGAATCATATTTGTGTACTTGTGTGCAAGTTAAAAAATCATCAGACGATGTAAATATCTGGTGTTCAAAAAAGAAAGTGTAAAATCTGGCAAGACAACCAGCCCCACACGATTGGCACTCTATTTCGCGCCTCGAGGTTTGGAAGGTGAGTGGCAGGCTTTATTGATCAGACACGGTTCTACATTGGGAACCGTCAGCTATTATGTTCACACATGGATTTTGCTGCGGGAATCGTGTGTAATTCACACTACAGTACTCATAAATTCCGGCGATCGGCGTGTGTACTGTTCCCGTCGATCTAGATTCCGGCCGCCAATAAATACTACCTTGCTCACGTCGTCCTGACTGCATTCTCATCTAGATCCTCCCCTTGCTCGCCCTCTCTCTCTCTCCCTCAAATCTCTGTCATGGCGCCGCCGGTCTGCCCACGCTCTGACGAGGAGTCGCCACCCCTCGAGGAGGCTCACTCGAAGAGTAGCGTCGGACAAGGTTGTGCCGGACTCCCCAACTTTGGATTGGTTTTGGGGCCAGTATGATCTTTGACTTTGGAAGTCGCTGTCCCCGGTTGAGAAAGCCAGGCAAGTGACTTTCAATAAGGAGATGGCAGAGGATGATGCCAGGTACCATGCGGCCTATGAAGCCTGTGATGCCGCCTAGAAAAAGGAGGCGGCGGAGCTTTGGGGGCGGGCGCATCGTCATGCGGAGGAGATGTACAAAGACGGGTACTTCGCGAGGAAGGCCAGAGGCGTTAGGCGCCTCGTCGCTGCGTGGAGCTGGGCCGATAATCTCCAGCGTGCCACTGACGAGGAGCTCCGGTGGGCGCCTAACAAAATGGAAAGATTGTTCGCGCGCGTCCACCTGCAAGAGGCAGAGCAGCACGTCAAGCGCTACGAGGCGGAGTACTGCCTCCGCTTTGGGAAGACGCCGCGCACCAGGGAGCTGCTAGCGAGGGGCTGCCGGAATACTGGCCCCAGGAGGTATTATTAGTTTTAGTATTGTTCGTTTTCAATTTTATGCATTGTACCTAGTAGTTAAGTATCATCACGTATACGTGATGATATTATATATATTCTGTGATGAACTAATGAACAACTAATATTATATATATATATATATATATATATATATATATATATATATATATATATATATTATGAATTCCATTTTCTATCTGTTTTTGTATACTAATTTGAATCTATCTGTTATCATCCACATATACAGAATGGAAAGCATATAAACACACATTGAAATAGAACATATAAGAACGGAAAACAGAGTACACACATTGAAACAGAGCAATAGTATGATTGTTGTGAATACATAGCTATCCATGTCGAAACAACTCAACAAAATAAAACGCGTCCATGAGACCATGACTAGCAGCCCTTGCCTACGGTAGCTCTTGGCTCTGCCTGAACTCGTGCAGGTGTTCGTCCAAGCCGTCGACACGCTCGCAGTACATCTAGAGCGCGATCTCGAGCTCCAAGTTGGCTATTTCATCAGAGATCACCACCTAGAGGATGTGACGGCCATGTTCCTCTACTGCGCCCAGGTGGACACCTGGGCCAAGGAGGCGGTCGAGCCTACCGACCAGCGCGTTGGCATCGAGCGGGCCGCGGACAAGGCGAACGACGCGCCGGGCGTCTGGTGCAAGTATGGCGCGGCCGGCCTCTGGTGCAAGTATGGCGCAGAGGGTCTGTGCCCACTCCTAGCAAGGAATGGAGGTACTGATGGGATGTGTACCCAGCTGCGACGCCCTGTCGACAGCATGCAAGCACCGACGGATCCGCTCTTGCTGCGCGGTGCACCGCGCCTCTTGCTCTGCGTGCTCCAACGGTCTCACCGTGTGGCGAGCTGCAGCCTATCAGCGCGGATGCGCCTAGCTTGCTCTGCGGTGCGCCATCGATCATGTTGTGCAGTGAGCTATAGCCTCTGGGCGCTGACATGCCTATCTTGATTCGTGGCGCTGAAGCGCCATGCCAAGGGTATGCTCAACCTTGGCGATGATGCGCATCACGGCATCATCCATCGCATTGCTGGGGAGCGCTGTGGCCTTGACATGCCATGTCGCCTTTTGGTTTTCCTCGTCGATGAGGTTGATGGCAGAGGCGGCGCTTTGGTGCATTGGCATGCTTGGAAAAGGTGGATGTGCTACAGGCTGTGCTTGTTACCTCCGTGCGTCGCGCTGCGCCTAGGTTTATGTGCAATATCGCTGGGTGGCGGGAATGTGAGGAAATGGCGGGAAATGGTGGCGTGTTCATAGAACGCCATCAATTAATGGAAACTTGGCATATATAAGGAACATCGAGCTAGCACAAGAAGTAGATGATGATGAGATAAACACAGACCACACTAGGGAACCCGTCGGTGATGAATTCATCAATCGCAAACGGTTGTACACTAGCAAGCGTTTGCCCACAACCCACACGGCTTATTCCATTAGAAACAGGTCGGATGGATCAACTGTATGCCATGTATACACATTGTCAAAAAGTAATGTGGTAGACCTTCTTTAACATATGTTAAAAATAAAATAAAAATAAAAACAAGGACCTCGAGGTTAAATTAGTTGAGGGAATGGGTCATTTCGGTCATTTGACCGAAATGACCCATCCTATCAGTTAATTTAACATCAACACAACTGCCCATCCAGTCACCCATCTGATGGCTGCTCCAGCCTGAGTACACTTAACTTGAGAGTTCTGTTAGATGAGCTACTGGTGGAATAGCTAATCCTTGCTGCTATAGGATGCCTCTTCGCATCCTTATGGCATATACTGATGACTGCCCATCCCCCAATGGCCAATACATGTTGTGTATACATAGCATATCACATATGTCTTATTAGAAGCAATCGTCTGTGTTATTATTGGTCTTCGCACAGATTTCTGATTACAGAACCATTTGCCGCGTATCACACACATCTTGTTATATTGAATCGTTTCTGTTCTCTTGTCTCAACACAAATAGTTTATTCGAGTGAACCACATGTTGTATATCGCACACACCTTGATCTGCCTGACCGTTTCTTTTGTGTTGCCTAATCACAAACAGTTCATCCGAGTGAACTGTATGTCGTATATCGCACACACCTTCATCTGGCTGCCCGTTTCCTTTGTTCCTCCTCGTCGCAAACAGTTAATTTAACTGAACCGTATGCCCTGCATCGCACACGAAACCAAAATTTGAACCGTGTTGGATGCATCCGTCATCGCAAATGTTTTGCACCTTTTTGACGGGTTTCTTACACCATCGTTTGCGATTATTGGATCGCACACAGTTTCGTCGAAGGGTCTCTGATCGTAGTGTCGCGTTAGCATCATCCTGCAGTAGTGTTGCATGGTTGAAGCCACACAGATGAATTAGTGATTGCCGACTCTTTGACAGAGGCCTACTGATATGAGGGCTCAAAGCCACGTCAGTCCTCAGTCGATCCATTTGGGCGTGTTGGTGAGTTTTGGCTCCTCGGTGGGCAAGGAATCTTGAGTGCAAAATTATGCACCCTGGGGACAAAGTGCCCCATCCAGAGAGGGCACGCAATGAGCCCATATCCCTATTTAGGGTGCAAGGGTATGTGGCCGAGGTTGTTTTGTGCGGCCCGGGTACACTTCGAAGAGCTAGCAGTGCGTTTATCACCGCAGACTGCCTCCTCGGATGCGTGTACCTCGGCTGCAAAAGTGGCAGTCTACTCCTCGGGCCAGAGTGAGTGTTCGGTGTTGCCATTGACTGTTATAACACCATTGGGTCCTGGCATTTTAAGCTTGAGATAAGCATAATACAGGGATACGTTAAATCATGTGAAAGTTGTGCGCCCTAAAATCGCATGATATCCGCTCCGGAAGGGGACGATGTCGAAGATTAACTCTTTGCTTCTAAAGTTTTCGAGCAAGTCGAAGACTACCTCTAGGGTGACCGTGCCGGTGCAGCGGGCTTTGACGCCTGGGATGACACCTTTAAAGGTGGTGGAGATCGGTTTGATCCGGGATGAGTCGATACCCATCTTCCTAACCGTGTCATCGTAAATGAGGTTGAGGTTATGACACGTCTCCATTGTATCTATAATTTATGAAGTATTCATGTTGTTATATTATCAATCTTGGATGTTTAACATTCATTTTATAGCAACTTTATATCATTTTTTGGGACTAACCTATTGACATAGTGCCCAGTGCTAGTTGCTGTTTTTTGCTTGTTTTTACATCGCAGAAAATCGATACTAAACGGAGTCCAAATGCAGCGAAACCTTTTGGAGATTTTTTGGACCAGAAGACATCCAGTGGGCCAAAGAAGTGCCAGAGGGGAGCCCCAGGGCACAACCCACCAGGGCGCGCCTGGAGGCCCAGACGTGCCCAGCTAGGCTGTTCCCACCTTGGTGGCCTCTCGCGTTTGTCGGCGTTCTGGGAACGGGGGTCCCCAGACTTGCCTACCTGCGGCCTGCAACGTCGCTCAGCCAGTGGCCCAGTATGGCTCGTCTTCATCAACACACACTTAAGACCCTCGCGAGGGGCCAAGCCCCGCGGGGCGTACAATGCAAGGCCTCCTCAGGGGCGGCCTCACCAGGCAAGCTCGCGAGGAGGCAGAGATATCAAGGCGAGGGGTACCTCGCGAGGTGCTCATGACGCAAGCCATGACGTTCAAGACCAGGCGGGCGCTAGCCTGCATAGTGTCCTCATTTCCTCTTTGCTGCAAAGGGGGCGAGCGCAGGCGCGGAGTACCGAGGCATCAGGCAAAGGTTTCCATATCGGTGCAACGAGACCAAGACCAGCAGAGCGGCAGGATGGAGGTCGCCGTGGAGCCCGAGACGGCTTCATCACCAGCGCCTTTGGCAGTCGAAGACCACCTTTAGTCAGGATAGCTTGTACTAGTTGTCCCCTTTCAAAATGGTCGTTGTTGGCTCCCTTCCCGCTCAATATTTGGGAAGAGGACCAGGGCCCCTATAAATAGGGCTAGCCACCATAGTAGAGGACGATCTGATCCGAACCTAGCTCATGTACACACCACCACAAGAACACCTCTCCTTGCGAGGCTGTTCTTCCTCTGTACTGTTCATCATCAGCCCAAGAGGCAATCCACCACACCACACACTAAATTAGGGTATTACACCACAACGGTGGCCTGAACCAGTATAAACCTCGTCTCCCTTGTGTTGTTCATCGTGCTAGCTTAGAACCGCGGTGAGGTTGTGGGTGTGTTTCGGTAGGGAGAAGATCTTCGTGCGCACCCCAGAGTTCTAACCTTAAGGGTTTTTCCGGAACCCGATATCTGACATTTGGCGCACCAGGTAGGGGTGCGCCGAAATCTTTTCTCCGCTGATCTGCATCCCATCGCTTCATCGCATCCATGGTAGACGCTCGCCGAGCTCGGGCCAAGCGCCGACCTGCTCTTGCCGCCTGCGTCGCCCATATGGTTCCCATCGGTGGGCTTCCTCGTGGCTCTCCATCGCCTGCCGCCAACGCCGCCACCAGCCCAGTGGGGAACGAGCAGCAAGCATCTTTGCTACACCCCTCGGTGCGGTGGGAAGGCCGCACCGCCACTCCGTCGCTGACCCCAACTGGTTCGTCGTCTCACGCTCGTCGCGCCCCCACGGACGCAAAGGCGCGTTGCTCCTGGCACGTGAGCTCCTGCACTACCGCCCCGTCGACGACCTCTACGAAGAATGGCTCGCTCGCATCACCGAGCTCGTCAGCTCCGCAGGGGGCTCTCCTGCGCCGTCTCTCTCGCTGCCTCGCCCTCCATCATGCATGGGCGACGTGGCTCAAGGAGCGCCTCCGCCACCTCTCCCCCAAGAAGGCGCCCTGGCTCCAAGGCGCGCGACTCCTAGACGTGACCCACCACGTCCGGTGCCCGCGCGGCAAGAAAGAAGCTGCCAAGAAATCCCTCGGCCTCAAGAAGGCGCTCACGTGCTCCCTGCACCAGCACGACAAGACCGCATCCCTGCACCAGCGCCTTAAGACCCCGTGCTCCCCCCTGGCGGCGGTGCGCGAGAACCATCAAGAGCAAGCCCCGCATCTGCAAAGGGCTCCGGTGGCCACCACAGGTTGTCATGCCTTCATCACCGAGCTGCGTAGAGTCGCCTGGCTGGGCAAGTTCAAGCCTTACCTGCCTCCTCGCTACGACGGTAGGGCCGACCCAACAGAGTTCCTGTAGCTCTATGAGCTGGGCATCGAGGCGGCCAACAGAGACAAAAAGGTCATGGCGAACTGGTTTCCCATGGCGCTCAAGGATGGCCCCCGCACCTGGCTCCTGAACCTGCCCCCGGACTCGATCTCCTCCTGGGACGACATGCGCAGCCATTTCATCGCCAACTTCCAGGGCACTCGCGACCGTCCTTCGGCCGCATGTGACCTGCACCGCATCAAGCAGCAGCCTGGAGAGACCCTGCAGAAGTACATCCAGCATTTCAACAACGCCCGCCTCAAGATCCCCAAGGTGACGGACGAGGCCATCATCTCAGCGTTCTCTGATGTCATCTGTGACGTCAAGATGAAGGAGGAGCTCGCCATCCACGAGGATCGATGCACATCCCTGGAGCTGTTCAACCTGGCGACCAAGTGCGCAAGAGCTGAGGAGGGGCGCCTCTCCCTCCTCGAGCTTCCAGCTGCTGACCCAGAAGAGAAGAAGGCCAAGGCCAAGGACGTGAAGCGCAAAGGAGCAGCCATGATCGCAGCAGAGCCAGACACGAAGCGCGATAGGGACCAGCCGGAGTCGTCCAAGGGCAGCTGATTCTGCACCTACCACAACCTCCACACCGACACACCAACGACTCACAGGAGCTCAGGGCCGTTCGAGAAGGACGCTTTGGTCGATGCCCCGAGCACAATGACCGGGGCTACGACCAAGGAAGAGGACGTGGCGGAGGATGATGGGACGACCGTGGCCCTCGCCAGAAGTGGCGTGACCAACCTCGTGAGGATTGCTGGTAGGACCAGCCTCAAGAGGGCGCCTGGAGAGACCAGCCTCGCGAGGTCGCCTGGAGGGATCAACCTCACGAGGACCGCCCGCAGGGTAACGCAGGCCTTCCTCCGCTGCTGTCACTGCCAAGAAGGAATGACGACCATCATCAGGATGAGGGGGCTGGGGGCTTCCAGGAGTTGCGTGCTATCGCTTGCATCTTGGGCGGATCTCGGGCCCCAGCCTCTCAGTGCATCTTCAAGCAATTTGCTCACAAGGTGAACGTAGTCCTCCCCAGGCTCGAGGCCATACGCCCGCTCACGTGGTCCAAGTGCGCCATCACCTTCAGCTCGGCAGATCAACTCAAGTGTGCGGCTACTGCTAGCATCCTCCCGATGCTCTGTTCCCCAATCATAAGCAATGTGCAAGTCACCAAGACCCTCATCGATGGCAGCGCAGGGCTTAACGTACTGTCCATCGAGATGTTCGACAATCTTCAAGTGCCATACGATCAGCTCCAGCCTACCAAGCCTTTCTCAGGAGTTACTGACGGTTCCACCACCCCGATAGGGCAGGTCCGCCTCCCTATCACCTTCGGACAGCGCGACAACTACCGCTTCGAGCTCATCGACTTCGACGTCACCCACATCCACCTGCCGTACAATGCCATCCTCGGGTATCCGGCCCTGGCCAACTTCATGGCAGTGACCCTCCATGGTTACAATGTTCTCAAGATACCAGGAAGCGGTGGAATCATCACAGTCCCCTACAAAGAGAAGGATGCGGTGTGCTCCCTCGAGCGCGCCTTCCAAGCTGCATCAATTGAGGACCCGGACAACAAGGGCGAGAACCCTCCTGAGGCAGTCCCCAAGAAAAAGAAGACATCGCCCAGCTCAAGGCCTTAGGAGGTTGGCATTTCAGGAGGTGCCGCATCAGGATCCGCGCTCGTGCAAGGGGTGCCCCCTTCCATCGCATAGGAAGGCGCACCCGACGCCCTCCTCGGGCAGGGCTCGGGGGCTCTCTTCTGGAGGGCCTCAGACTTTGCCAAAATCATGAGGGAGGCGCTCGGGCACCACTTGGAGGCGTGCTTTGCGGCATGTTTCCCTCAGGAAGTCTCAGGGCGTCGAAATCCCAACCCTCAGGAGATCATCACCAAGACCACTCAGGAGCTTCAGGAAGCAAGAGCCATGCGCGGAGATCACCGTTTGACTGGCGGAGCTCCCCATCCAGGCGAGGATGGCGGGCTACGCGTCTGCATCGATGTCCCAGGGCTCAACCGAGCCGCATCTCAGGAGCGCCTCTGGCCTTCGCGCGTGGGACGTTTTGAAGGTCCTGAAGGAAATATGCCCTAGAGGCAATAATAAAGTTATTATTTATTTCCTCGTATCATGATAAATGTTTATTATTCATGCTAGAATTGTATTAACCGGAAACATGATACATGTGTGAATACATAGACAAACATATAGTCACTAGTATGCCTCTACTTGACTAGCTCATTAATCAAAGATGGTTATGTTTCCTAACCATAGACATGTGTTGTCATTTGATTAATGGGATCACATCATTAGGAGAATGATGTGATTGACATGACCCATTCCGTTAGCCTAGCACTTGATCGTTTAGTATATTGCTATTGCTTTCTTCATGACTTATACATGTTCCTGTAACTATGAGATTATGCAACTCCCGTTTATCAGAGGAACACTTTGGGTGCTACCAAACGTCACAATGTAACTAGGTGATTATAAAGGAGTACTACAGGTGTCTCCAAAGGTACATGTTGGGTTGGCATATTTCGAGATTAGGTTTTGTCACTCCGATTGTCGGAGAGGTATCTCTGGGCCCTCTCGATAATGCACATCACTATAAGCCTTGCAAGCAATGTGACTAATGAGTTAGTTGCGAGATGATGTATTACGTAACGAGTAAAGAGACTTGCCGGTAACGAGATTGAACTAGGTATTGGGATACCGATGATCGAATCTCGGGCAAGTAACATACCGATGACAAAGGGAACAACATATGTTGTTATGCGGTTTGACCGATAAAGATCTTCGTAGAATATGTGGGAGCCAATATGAGCATCCAGGTTCCGCTATTGGTTATTTACCGAGAATAGTTCTAGGTCATGTCTACATTGTTCTCGAACCCGTAGGGTCCGCACGCTTAAGGTTTCGATGACAGTTATATTATGAGTTTATGAGTTTTGATGTACCGAAGGAGTTCGGAGTCCCGGATGAGATCGGGGACATGACGAGGAGTCTCGAAATGGTCGAGACGTAAAGATCGATATATTGGACGACTATATTCGGAGTTCGGAAAGGTTCCGAGTGATTCGGGTATTTTTTGGAGTACCGGAGAGTTACGGGAATTCGCCGGGGAGTATATGGGCCTTATTGGGCCATACGGGAATAGAGGAGAGAGGCCGAAAGGAAGGAGGCGCGCAGCACCCCTCTGGTCCGAATTGGACAAGGGGTTCGGCCCCTTTTTCCTTCCTCCTCTCCCCCTCTTTCCCCCTTCTCCTACTCCAACAAGGAAGGAGGGAGTCCTACTCCCGGTGGGAGTAGGACTCCCCTTGGCGCGCCCCTCCTAGGCCGGCCGCCCCCTCCCCCTTTGCTCCTTTATATACGGGGGCAGGGGGGCACCTCTAGGAACAACACAAGTTGATCTACGGATCGTTCCTTAGCCGTGTGCGGTGCCCCCGTCTAGCATATTCCACCTCGGTCATATCGTCGCGGAGTTTAGGCGAAGCCCTGCGCCGGTAGAACATCATCATCGTCACCACGCCGTCGTGCTGACGGAACTCATCCCCGACGCTTTGCTGGATTGGAGCCCAGGGAACGTCATCGAGCTGAACATGTGCTGAACATGGAGGTGCCGTACGTTCGGTGCTTGGATCGGTCGGATCGTGAAGACGTGCGACTGCATCAACCACGTTGTCATAACGCTTTCGCTTACGGTCTACGAGGGTACGTGGACAATACTCTCCTCTCTCGTTGCTATGCCATCACCATGATCTTGCGTGTGCGTAGGAAATTTTTTGAAATTACTTCGTTCCCCAACAGTGGCATCCGAGCCTGGTTTTATGCGTAGATGTCATATGCACTAGTAGAACACAAGTGAGTTGTGGGCGATACAAGTCATACTGCTTACCAGCATGTCATACTTTGGTTGGGCGGTATTGTGAGATGAAGCGGCCCGGACTGACATTACGCATACGCTTACACGAGACTGGTTTCACCGTTACGAGCACTCGTGCTTAAAGGTGGCTGGCGGGTGTCTGTCTCTCTCACTTTAGCTGAATCGAGTGTGGCTACACCTGGTCCTTGCGAAGGCTAAAACAACACTAACTTGATGAACTATCGTTGTGGTTTTGATGCGTAGGTAAGAACGATTCTTGCTAAGCCCGTAGCAGCCACGTAAAACTTGCAACAACAAAGTAGAGGACGTCTAACTTGTTTTTGCAGGGCATGTTGTGATGTGATATGGTCAAGACGTGATGCTATATTTTATTGTATGAGATGATCATGTTTTGTAACCGAAGTTATCGGCAACTGGCAGGAGCCATATGGTTGTCGCTTTATTGTATGAAATGCAAACGCCCTGTAATTGCTTTACTTTATCACTAAGCGGTAGCGATAGTCGTAGAAGCAATAGATGGCGTAAACGACAATGATGCTACGATGGAGATCAAGGTGTCGCGCCGGTGATGATGGTGATCACGACGGTGCTCTGGAGATGGAGATCACAAGCACAAGATGATGATAGCCATATCATATCACTTATATTGATTGCATGTGATGTTTATCCTTTATGCATCTTATCTTGCTTTGATTGACGGTAGCATTTTAAGATGATCTCTCACTAATTATCAAGAAGTGTTCTCCCTGAGTATGCACCGTTGCCAAAGTTCGTCATGCCCAGACACCACGTGATGATCGGGTGTGATAAGCTCTACGTCCATCTACAACGGGTGCAAGCCAGTTTTGCACACGCAGAATACTCAGGTTAAACTTGACGAGCCTAGCATATGCAGATATGGCCTCGGAACACGGAGACCGAAAGGTCGAGCGTGAATCATATATAGTAGATATGATCAACATAGTGATGTTCACCATTGAAAACTACTCCATCTCACGTGATGATCGGTTATGGTTATTTGATTTGGATCACGTGATCACTTAGAAGATTAGAGGGATGTCTTTCTAAGTGGGAGTTCTTAAGTAATATGATTAATTGAACTTTAATTTATCATGAACTTAGTCCTGGTAGTATTTTGCAAATTATGTTGTAGATCAATTGCTTGCGTTGTTGCTTTCATATGTTTATTTTGATATGTTCCTAGAGAAAATTGTGTTGAAAGATGTTAGTAGCAATGATGCGGATTGGATCCGTGATCTGAAGTTTATTCTCATTGCTGCACAGAAGAATTATGTCCTTAATGCACCGCTAGGTGACAGACCTATTGGAGGAGCAGATGCAGACGTTATGAACGTTTGGCTAGCTCAATATGATGACTGCTTGATAGTTTAGTGCACCATGCTTAAACAGCTTAGAATCGGGACTTCAAAGACGTTTTGAACGTCATGGACCATATGAGATGTTCCAGGAGTTGAAGTTAATATTTCAAGCAAATACCCGAGTTGAGAGATATGAAGTCTCCAACAAGTTCTATTGCTAAAAGATGGAGGAGAATCGCTCAACTAGTGAGCATGTGCTCAGATTGTCTGGGTACTACAATCGCTTGAATCAAGTGGGAGTTAATCTTCCAGATAAGATAGTGATTGACAGAATTCTCTAGTCACCATCACCAAGTTAGTAGAACTTTGTGATGAACTATAGTATGCAAGGGATGACGAAAACGATTGCCAAGCTCTTCGTGATGTTGAAATCGACGAAGGTAGAAATCAAGAAAGAGCATCAAGTGTTGATGGTTGACAAGATCAATAGTTTCAAGAAAAGGGCAAAGGGAAAGAAATGGAACTTCAACTAGAATGAAAAGCAAGTTGTCACTCCCACGAAGAAGCCCAAAGCTGGACCAAAGCGTGAAACTGAGTGATTATACTGCATAGGAAATGGTCACTAGAAGCAAGAAATGCCCTGAATATTTGGTGGATAAGAAGGATGGCAAAGTGAACAAGGGTATATTTGATATACATGTTATTGATGTGTACCTTACTAGTGTTTATAGTAACCCCTGAGTATTTGATACTTGTTCGGTTGCTAAGATTAGTAACTCGAAACAGGAGTTACAGAATAAACAGAAACTAGTTGAGGATGAAGTGACGATGTGTGTTGGAAGTGGTTCCAAGATTGATATGATCATCATCGTACACTCCCTATACTTTCGGGATTAGTGTTGAACCTAAATAAATGTTATTTGGCGTTTCCGTTGAGCATGAATATGATTTGATCATGTTTATTGCAATACGGTTATTCATTTAAAATCAGAGAATAATTGTTGTTCTGTTTAAATGAATAAAACCTTTGATGGTCATACACCCAATGAAAATAGTTTGTTGGATCTCGATCGTAGTGATACACATATTCATAATATTGATGCCAAAAGATGCAAAGTTAATAATGATAGTGCAACTTATTTGTGGCACTACCGTTTGGGTCATATCGGTGTAAAGCGCATGAAGAAACTCCATAAAGATGGATTTTCGGAATCACTTGGTTATGAATCATTTGATGCTTGCGAACCGTGCCTATTGGGCAAGATGACTAAAACTCCGTTCTCCGGAACAATGGAACGAGCTAGTGACTTATTGGAAATAATACATACCGATGTATGCGGTCCAATGAGTGTTAATGCTCGTGGCGGGTATCGTTATTTTCTGACCTTCACAGACGATTTGAGCAGATATGGGTATATCTACTTAATGAAGCACAAGTCTGAAACATTTGAAAAGTTCAAAGAATTTCAGAGTGAAGTGGAGAATCATCGTAACAAGAAAATAAAGTTTCTGTGATTTGATCACGGAGACAAATATTTGAGTTACGAGTTTGATCTTCAATTAAAACAATGTGGAATAGTTTCACAAACTCACGCCACCTGGAACACCACAATGTAATGGTGTGTCCGAACGTCGTAATCATACTTTACCAGATATGGTGCGATCTATGATGTCTCTTATCAGTTTACCACTATTGTTTTGGGGTTATGCATTAGAGACAACTGCATTCACGTTTAATAGGGCACCATCTAAATCCGTTGAGACGACACCGTATGAACTATGGTTTAGCAGTAAACCTAAGCTGTCGTTTCTTAAAGCTTGGAGTTGCGATGCTTATATGAAAAAGGTTTTCAACCTGATAAGCTCGAACCCAAATCGGAGAAGTGCGTCTTCATAGAGTACCCAAAGGTAACTATTGGGTACACCTTCTATCACAGATCCGAAGGCAAGTTATTCGTTGCTAAGATGGATCCTTTCTAGAGAAGAAGTTTCTCTCAAAAGAAGTGAGTGGGAAAAAAGTAGAACTTGATGAGGTAATTGTACCTTCTCCCTTATTGGAAAGTAGTTCATCATAGAAATCAGTTCAAGTGATTCCTACACCAATTAGTGAGTAAGCTAATGATGATGATCATGAAACTTCAGATCAAGTTACTACAGAACCTCGTAGGTCTTCCAGAGTATGGCCCGCACCAGAGTGGTACGGTAATCCTGTTCTAAAAGTCATGTTACTAGACCGTGATAAACCTACGAACTATGAGGAAGCAATGATGAGCCCAGATTCCACGAAATGGCTTGAGGCCATAAAATCTGAGATGTGATCCATATATGAGAACAAAGTATGGACTTTGATTGACTTGCTCGATGATCAGCAAGCCATGTTAAATAAATGGATCTTCAAGAGGAAGACGGACACTGATAGTATTGTTACTATCTACAAAGCTAGACTTGTCGAAAAAGGTTTTTGACAAAGTTCAAGGTGTTGACTACGATGAGATTTTCTCACTCGTATCGATGCTTAAAGTCTGTCCGAATCATGTTAGCAATTGCCGCATTTTATGAAATCTGGCAAATGGATAACAAAACTGCAATCCTTAATGGATTTATTAAAAAAGGAGTTGTATATGATGCAACCAGAAAGTTTTTGTCAATCCTAAGGATGCTAACAAAGTGTGCAAGCTCCAGCAATCCATCAATGGACTGGTGCAAGCATCTCGGAGTTGGAATATACGCTTTGATGAGTTGATCAAAGCATATGGTTTTATACAGACTTTTCGAAAGACCTGTATTTACAAGAAAGTGAGTGGGAGCACTACAACATTTCTGATAAGTATATGTGCATGACATATTGTTGATCGGAAATAATGTAGAATTATGCAAAGCATAAAGGAGTGTTTGAAAGGAGTTTTTCAAAGAAAGACCTCAGTGAAGCTCCTTACATATTAAGCATCAAGATCTATTGAGATAGATCAAGACGCTTGATAAGATTTTCAATGAGTACATACCTTGACAAGATTTTGAAATAGTTCAAAATGGAATAGTCAAAGAAAGAGTTCTTGCCTGTGCTGCAAGGTGTGAAATTGAGTAAGACTCAAAGCCCGACCACGGCAGAAGATAGAAAGAGAATGAAAAGTCATTCCCTATGCCTCAGTCATAGGTTCTATAAAGTATGCTATGCTGTGAACCAGACCTATTGTATACCTTTTTCTGTGTTTGGCAAAGGAATACAATTTTGATCTAATAGTAGATCACTGGACAGCGGTCAAGAATATCCTTAGTGAGGATCAAGGAAATACTTCTCGATTATGGAGGTGATAAAAGAGCCCGTCGTAAAAAGTTACATCAGTGCAAGCTTTTACACCGAGCAATTAGCTAGAGTCTCAAGAATATTCTAAGTCTCAATCTAGATACATATTGAAAGTGGGAGCAATTAGCTAGAGTAGGTCCATGCAGAGCATTGTAAACATAGAATATTTGCAAAATACATATGGCTCTGAATGTGACAGACCCATAGACTAAACTTCTCTCACGAGCAAAACATGATCATACCTTAGTACTCTTTGGGTGTTAATCACATAAGCGATGTGAACTAGATTATTGACTCTAGTAAACTCTTTGGGTGTTGATCACATGACGATGTGAACTATGGGTGTTAATCATATACAGATATGAATATTGGTGTTAAATCACATGATGATGTGAACTAGATTATTGACTCTAGTGCAAGTGGGAGACTGAAGGAAATATGCCCTAGAGGCAATAATAAAGTTATTATTTATTTCCTCGTATCATGGTAAATGTTTATTATTCATGCTAGAATTGTATTAACCGGAAACATGATACATGTGTGAATACATAGACAAACATATAGTCACTAGTATCCCTCTACTTGACTAGCTCATTAATCAAAGATGGTTATGTTTCCTAACCATAGACATATGTTGTCATTTGATTAATGGGATCACATCATTAGGAGAATGATGTGATTGACATGACCCATTCCGTTAGCCTAGCATTTGATCGTTTAGTATATTGCTATTGCTTTCTTCATGACTTATACATGTTCTTGTAACTATGAGATTATGCAACTCCCGTTTACCGGAGGAACACTTTGGGTGCTACCAAACGTCACAACGTAACTGGGTGATTATAAAGGAGTACTACAGGTGTCTCCAAAGGTACATGTTGGGTTGGCGTATTTCGAGATTAGGTTTTGTCACTCCGATTGTCGGAGAGGTATCTCTGGGCCCTCTCGATAATGCACATCACTATAAGCCTTGCAAGCAATGTGACTAATGAGTTAGTTGCGAGATGATGTATTACGTAAAGAGTAAAGAGACTTGCCGGTAACGAGATTGAACTAGGTATTGGGATACCGACGATCGAATCTCGGGCAAGTAACATACCGATGACAAAGGGAACAACGTATGTTGTTATGTGGTTTGACCGATAAAGATCTTCGTAGAATATGTGACAGCCAATATGAGCATCCAGGTTCCGCTATTGGTTATTGACCGAGAATAGTTCTAGGTCATGTCTACATTGTTCTCGAACCCGTAGGGTCCGCACGCTTAAGGTTTCGATGACAGTTATATTATGAGTTTATGAGTTTTGAAGTACCGAAGGAGTTCGGAGTCCCGGATGAGATCGGGGACATTACGAGGAGTCTCTAAATGGTCGAGACATAAAGATCGATATATTGGACGACTATATTCAGAGTCCGGAAAGGTTCCGAGTGATTCGGGTATTTTTCGGAGTACCGGAGAGTTACGGGAATTCGCCGGGGAGTATATGGGCCTTATTGGGCCATACGGGAATAGAGGAGAGAGGCTGAAAGGAGGGAGGCGCGCAGCCCCCCTCTGGTCCGAATTGGACAAGGGGTTCGGCCCCCTTTTCCTTCGTCCTCTCCCCCTCTTTCCCCCTTCTCCTACTCCAACAAGGAAGGAGGGAGTCCTACTCCCGGTGGCAGTAGGACTCCCCTTGGCGCGCCCCTCCTAGGCCGGCCGCCCCCTCCCCCTTTGCTCCTTTATATACGGGGGCAGGGGGGCACCTCTAGGCACAACACAAGTTGATCTACGGATCGTTCCTTAGCCGTGTGCGGTGCCCCCCTCCACCATATTCCACCTCGGTCATATCGTCGCGGAGTTAAGGTGAAGCCCTGCGCCGGTAGAACATCATCATCGTCACCACGCCGTCGTGCTGACGGAACTCATCCCCGACGCTTTGCTGGATTGGAGACCAGGGAACGTCATCGAGCTGAACGTGTGCTGAACACGGAGGTGCCGTACATTCGGTGCTTGGATCGGTCGGATCGTGAAGACGTACGACTACATCAACCGCGTTGTCATAACGCTTCCGCTTACGGTCTACGAGGGTACATGGACAATACTCTCCTCTCTTGTTGCTATGCCATCACCATGATCTTGCGTGTGCGTAGGAAATTTTTTGAAATTACTTCGTTCCCCAACAAGTCCACCACACAGCTACGTTCGCATGCCTTTTGGCTTGCCGAACGCGGCTGCTGTCGGTGTCAAAACCAGCGGATCTCGGGTAGGGGGTCCCGAACTATGCGTCTAAGGCTAATGGTAATAGGAGGCGGGGGACACAATGTTTACCCAGGTTCGGGCCCTCTCGATGGAGGTAATACCCTACTTCCTGCTTGATTGATCTTGATGATATGAGTATTACAAGACTTGATCTACCATGAAATCGTAGAGGCTAAACCCTAGAAGCTAGCCTATGATTATGATAGTTCTTGTCCTATGGACTAAACCCTCCAATTTATATAGACATTGGAGGGGGCTAGGGTTACTCAGAGTCGGTTACAGAGAAGGAGATCTACATATCCGAATTGCCAAGCTTGCCTTCCACGCAAAGGAGAATCCCACCCGCGCACGGGACGAAGTCTTCAATCTTTGTATCTTCAAAGTCCAACAGTCTGGCCAAAGTACATAGTATGGCTGTCTGAGGACCCCCTAATCCAGGACTCCCTCAGTAGCCCCTGAACCAGGCTTCAATGATGATGAGTCCGGCACGCAGACTGTCTTCGGCATTGTAATGCGGGTTCCTTCTCCAAATACTCCATAGAAGATTTTGAACACAAGGATCGTGTCCGGCTCTGCAAAACAATTTCCACATACCACCGTAGAGAGCATAAATTCCACAAATCTAATCTGCTGACAACTTTTCATAGTGTGACATCACGCCGTGGCCTGGTCATCATACGAACTGTTTTTCCCAGCCTGCTACTACACGTATTGTGAGGCGGTTTTATTGGCACGTCTTGTCAAAGCAGAGACCGTGTCCCCCTTATCACGAGATTCTCATCAATACAGGTGTGGGTAACCCAACCGTTCTTGTTAGTATAACTCCTCGATTTTAGGCAAGTTCCAAATGACCACGCAGAGGGCGCTTGATATTCACCCTCTTTATAAAGGGGCCAAGACCTGTCCTTTTCTTTCCACGTTCGATCCTTCCCTTCTCCTACCTTGAGTTCCAACACCCAAGGTTCAAGCCAAGCACTTCAGACCTCCAACCATGTCCAGATCCAACCTTCAAGGCCGGTGGATGGCCTCCTCTATCACAGAGGAGGACATCAAGAAGCTTAGGGAGGCTAGGTATCTGACCACCGAAATCCCCCACAGGCTACCTGCTCAAGGGCAGGTTATTCCTACTCCCGAACCCAACGGGAGTGTCGTATTTGTCTCCAACTTCCTCCGAGGGCTTGGCCTTTGTCTTGATCCCTTCGTAAGAGGGCTCATGTTCTATTACGGGCTAGATTTCCATGATCTAGCTCCAGATGCCATCCTCCACATCTCGTCGTTTATCGTCGTGTGTGAGGCCTTCCTCCGCATTACCCCACACTTCGGCTTGTGGCTCAAGACCTTTAATGTGAAGCCGAAGATGATCGATGGGCTACACGTGGAGTGCGGAGGTGCTATAATAAGCAAAGGTGCCGATGCCCTATGGCCAAAGGGTTCCTTTCTGGAGGTGTCCGGCCTATGGCAACGGGAGAGGTTTTACATCATAGCGCCCCAAGGCACAAAGTGGGCGACTGCCCCAACCTTCCGCCCGGGCCCTCCGCCCCAACTGGCATCATGGGTCAACAAAGGGCTAGACTGGGGGCCAGTGAATGACGTGCTAACATTGCAAAGCCACATCCGAGATCTCCTTCAGAGGGATGTCAGCCTCGTCAAAGTAATTCAGGTAATGCTAGTTCATTGGGTCCTGCCATGCAAACGTCGACCTCTCCGGATGTGGGAGTTCAACCCAGATGGACCACGAACTATTCAACACTTCTTTGGCGTGACGCTCGAAGGGATGTATCGATTATTCTTCGGATCACGAATAAAGTGTCTGGACACCACCGAGGATGCGGGCCTGAACTGCAATCGTCCAGATACCCAAGTAAGTAATTCCGCAACCGAACATGTTATCTTTATATTTGTCGCAACATCATTCTGAAAAATTACTCTCGGCCAGGATTGGATAAGAAAGGCGGAGAGGATCAGGTGTTTGGCCCCCCTTCCCGAAGGCTCGCCGGATCCTGTTCTCACTAGGATGCTTGAGCGCACACCCTATCAAGTGCCATCAGGAGAAGATGAAGGGAGGAATAGAGAAGCCGAAAGCGGGCTTCATACATTACACATCCAAACCGGGTGAATTAGAGTCTCCACGAAGGAGGATAATCGGGGAGATGAATCTAGAATCCCCTCTCCCCACGGGAACAAAAGGGCCACCTCTAAAGACTTGGAAATGGAGGTTTCCAAACAAGGGAAGAAACCTTCGCCAGGGGGCCCTGCCTCGGAGGGCATCCTCACCGCACAACGCCCGCAAGGGGGCCAGCCCTCAACCGAGCTGTAAGTGAACAAAAGCACTTTGGTAAATATATCCTGCTTTATCTCTGAGAAAAATAACCGAGACATATATCTTGCAGTCCGGCTCGTAGCCCTTCTCAACAGAGTTCGTCTTCGGGGGATCTTCTTCCGGAGATGATGGAGAGCAAGACGCCTCCTCCTGCCTCCCCGCCTTATGGGGCGAGCGACCCCGAGGTGTCGTCACGGAGGATTTCTCCTGATCCGCCAAGGACAGAAGGTAATTCTTCGGCCGCCCGAAGTCCAGAGCATTCGGCTCCCAAGGAGAGCAACAGAAAGAGTCCAAGATTGTCCGCACACAGCCGGACACACTAATGGGTCTTCTGGAGCAAGCAGCTATTTCAGAAGTGCATCGTACCTTAATGGGTACAGTGGTTGAGAGGATTTCATCCGCAAAAAGCAGGTTGAATGAAGCTTTTACGAGCCTGCTAAGAGGCTTTAAGGTACGCAAAGTTATATGTATATTTTCGGCTGTACTGCACACGCTAGGTGTGCTCTGTATAGATAGTAGCCCCTGAGACTCTAGTTGCCGTCCAGAGGTGGCAAACAAAGGATCATAGTCCCAGGTAATGATCGCGCTGCTTTTGTGTGCAGGCAGCTGAAGGTTCGGCGGCTGACCGGACTGCTGATTTTGCCGAATTGAGGCGGTAACTTGAAGTGGCGGATGCCGACATCACGCTTGTAAACAAGTGGCTGGACGAGGCATAGGGTATGTATATTTTGGCGGCCAACAAATATTAAGAGGAGCATGATGCTAGTATCTATAATGTGCTTTGACTGCAGATGGAGCTGCCGCCGCGGAGGCCCTTCGGGCGGAACTTGCCCGAGCCAAGGAACAAGCCAGGAGGTGTGATGCGGCTGCCTTGAAGGCGGCCGAAGAGTTAAAAGCCGAACAGGCTGCTCATCGCCAGAGCGAAGAAAAAATAGCCAAGATGGCTGCTGAGCTGAAAGATGCCGCCGAACAATATGTGCTCCTTGAAAAGGAAAACCAAGCGAAAGCGGCTGACCTAAAGAAGGCCTTGGAAGCAGCCAAGAAACTCGCTCTGAGATTAGAGCGGCAAAAGAGGAGCTTCGTCAAGCCGTAGATATCACGAATGGGAAGCCCTTTCTGTTATGGACGAAGTTTGGAGATCCGAAGTATGCCCCTCCGGATCAATTATGGAGTGCTATGGATGCATACTTGGACTTGGCAAAGAGTGCTGCTGGTGCGACTGAATATTTCAAAGATCAGAAAGATCATGAGGTGGAAAGGTTGTTCTGGTCGCAGTTTAGTGCTCCAAAGCATCCGCTGCTATTAAATGAACAAATGGCCGAGTGGGCCGAGCTCCATAGGTTGTCCGGGCATGCCATGAGGTCTGTCGTGGATCATCTTTGTCCGAAGGGACCAAGGCCGGACAATTATTTCGGCCTAGTGCAACGATTCCTTCATGTTGTGCCGCATATTGATGTTGTAAAGAGGTCGGTGTGCATAGAGGGTGCGAGGATGGCTCTTGCCCATGTTAAAACATATTGAGTAGGGATGGAGGCCACCGCTATTGCAACCCGGGGTCCGGCTGGAGGCCTGGACCCGGCCGAGCACTATTTTGAAGAAGTCCTAGAAGGCGCCCATTTAATAGAGGCTCAGTGCTCGAAGAGTACCATTTTCGAGTGACATGTATCTAAATTGTAAAAATAATGCTATTTTTATTATAAAGGCTGTTTTTATACTTTTGGCCGAAAGTATTATAGTGCCTCCTGTGCGGCCGGTTATGTGTGAATATATCCTGAAAGTTTGCAGTCGTTGGCTTCAGCCCCCACGCATATAATGCGGGGGTGTTCGGAAAAGCGCGTAATCACACTTGATCCAACATCTTGGTCCATTAAGGAGGTGATAGCGCAGCGAACAAGGCAATCGGACTATATAGCTTTAACACTTTCACTTAGCCATAGGAGTTTGACGGTGGGGCTACTATATAGCCCCTGGTACTTCCGCGTTCATCCCAATATGGTGCACGTACGTACATGTCCGGGAAACTAGTCCTTCGTTAATGCGGAGGAATCACGAAGATTCCGCTGAGTCATTGAGTGGTTGACCAGTCTCTCGCCTTATCATAACAGTCAATTTTCGGCTTTCTCTACTGAGGTGCTCATCCAGATGAACCAGGGCACAATCGCAGTAGTTCTCCCAGTGCCGCCTTAGCCGATAGAGAGGAACCTAAGGTAGCAAAACACGGGAGCCGAGCAAACCCAACTATTGACCAAAGACATGATTCGGAGCTGATGCATATAAGGCCAAACTCGCGACGTCGAACTCTCCCTAAGGTATTCAGACTTTATAACATATGCTGGGCTGAGTAACGCCCTCGATAATGAGCCCTAAATTTCCAAGTACATGCATGAATCCGGCGTGATGAAATGCCAATAATGCCAGTATCCCTCTCGGTTGTGTTAAGTGCCCGGAGGGTGTCAAGCAACAAGAGACATTAAAAAAGGTTTACACAGGGGCATAATCTAAAAAGAAACCTTTGAGCGGGGCCCTGCTGCACGTCTGCGCCTGTGTCTCCGTTGTGGCGTATCCTGGAAGGCTGTAGCACGATGATCATCTGCAAAAAGGAAAAACCCAGGTAAAAGAGTCTAGTGTAATCGTGCGAAAAGTTGGTTATTCTTAATGAACCATGAAAATGCAGTCTATTATAGTATTAATATTGTCAAGCCGAACTATGGGCTTTTTTACATGCGGGCAGCCCCTAGCACCGCTTATGGGGGTGTATCCGTCAACCAAAGCTCAGGTTTATCTAGGCTGCTACCACTAGTGGTGCGCCGGACTCTTATAAACGTCTCCGCGGTCTTGACGACCGATCATTTATTCTGGTTGGAGAGGTCGTTCGGCTACTAGAGCCGCCACATATTCTTCCGCACGTAAGGAACGCTTTGTGTTTCCACTAACTGTGATGACGCCACGTGGACTGGGCATCTTAAGTTTAAGATAAGCGTAATACGGTACTGCATTGAAACGGGCGAAGGCCGTTATTCCGAGTAGTGCGTGATAGCCGCTTCGGAATGGAGCAATGTCGAATATTAATTCTTCGCTTTGGAAGTTGTCGGCAGAACCGTATACAACTTCTAGTACTAGAGAGCCCGTGCAGCGGGCCTCCACGCCTGGTATTACTCCTTTAAAGGTAGTATTGCTTTGGTTGATTCTTGACGGGTCTATCCCCATTTTGCGGACAGTGTCCTAATATATTAGATTGAGACTACTGCCGCCGTCCATAAGGACTCGGGTGAGATGGTATCCGTCAATTATTGGGACGAGCACCAGGGAAGCCGATCCTCCGTGTCGGATACTAGTCGGATGATCCCTGCGATCAAAACTGATTGGGCAGGCCGACCACGGGTTAAACTTGGGGGTGACGGGCTCTACAGCGTATACGTCTCGGAGTGCATGTTTGCGCCTCCTCTTTGGTATGTGAGTTGCGTAAATCATGTTCACTGTTTTGACCTCTGGTGGAAATTTTTTCTGACCCCAATGTTCGGCTGGCGAGGCTCATCCTCATTTCACTTGGCGTCTCCCTCCCCTTGTGTTTGGCATTTAGTTTGCCGGCCTACTTGAAGACCCAGCATTCTCTGTTGGTGTGATTTGCAGGTTTTTCGGGGGTGCCATGAATTTGACATAATCTGTCTAGAATCTTGTTTAGGTTGGACGGTCCATCTCTGCTGCCTTTAACTGGCTTTTTCCGTTGATCGGGTCAAGAGCCCCTGAATCCAGCGTTGACCGCCATGTTGTCTGGGCTGTCTTCATTATTTCGACGCTTGTTTTTATTGCGTCGTGGCTTCCCGTTGCCATCCCTAACTTCGGATGTGCCTGGGTCGCTGGTGCCGCTACGGGCTAACCAGCTATCCTCGCCCACGCAGAAGCGGGTCATAAGGCTTGTTAGGGCTGCCATTGTCCTCGGCTTTTCTTGGCCGAGGTGTTTGGCGAGCCATTCATCTCGGATATTGTGCTTGAAAGCCGCTAAGGCTTCGGCATCCGGGCAGTCGATGATTTGATTCTTCTTAGTGAGAAATCTGTTCCAAAGCTTACGGGCTAACTCTCTGGGTTGTTGGATTATGTGACTTAAATCGTCTACATCTGGAGGTCGGACATAGGTCCCTTGAAAATTGGCCCTGAAAGCATCCTCAAGTTCCTCCCAACTTCAAATTGAGTTTTCAGGAGGCTTTTCAACCAATGCCGAGCTGGTCCTTTCAACTTGAGGGGCAGGTATTTAATGGCATGGAGATCATCTCCGCGAGCCATGTGGATGTGAAGGATAAAGTCCTCAATCCAGACCCTAGGGTCTGTGGTTCCGTCGTATGCCTCTATATTCACGAATTTAAATCCCTCTAGAAATTCATGATCCAGCACCTCATTGGTGAAGCACACGGGGTGCGTGGCACCCCTGTATTTGGATGTCTCATGGCATGCTGTCGACGGTTGTTGTGTTCGGTGTTGACTCTGAGCTGGTATTCGATCAATATGATCATTTTGGTGGCTGTGATCCTACGCCGGAGCATGCTTCCTAGATCCATAGATGGACCTGGCCATACCGGCTTTTTTGTCCAGGAGCTCACGTAAATCATGTGCTGACTTGTGTGCGGCATCATTAGCCCCTGTCGCGGCTATGGGGTGGTCGGTCTGGCTGTTCAGCCATTTTATTTTTCGGCTGAATGGGCTCTACAGCCTCGTCGTCGAATTCGGGCAGCAGCTTGCGCTTTGGGTAGATCTTTGTGTGGCGATCGCCACCGTATTTTTCTTCAGTGTCGAGCACTTAGTTCCATTTGTGGTTGAGCGTATCCTGCGCGGCCTTAAGCCTTTGCTTCTGGTTCTTCAAGCTTCTCGCTGTGGCGATAAGCCTTCTATGGAGGTTCTCTTGTTCCAAGTGTCTTTCCGGGGTGATGAGTGCATCGTCGTCCGGACTGTTCTCCTCTCCGGAGACAGGTTTATGGGTTTTATCTCCATCGTCGCTATGATCGTACATCGGTCCTGGACTATGTTCGGCGTCCCCTGGCTCATCCTGCTCCATCGGTGGGTCCATGGGGTTGTCGTTTCCTTTGGAGTCGACCGGGGTATTATTTCTTCTTGCGCCGTTATCGCTGTTTTTACTGTGGCGGGATATAGAGCGGCGCCTATGTCGTCGCTTTGGTTGCTTCTCGAGAGGATTATCCTTCAACTTCTGCTCTAGCGTCCCCAGCCGGCCGCGCTCAGCGGTCAGCTCGGCGTCGGGGTCCCCGATGGCGTCCTGCCGAGCCTTCATCTCCTCCTCCTTTGCCTGGCGGTCGCGAGCTTCCTTGGCGAGCTCATCGCGCAAACCCTGCAGCTCGGCCTCCAGCACCTTGCAGCGGTCCTAGGCAACTGTGGCATCCTTCAATGCCACATCGCGGGTAGCGGCAACCTGGGTGGCAGCCTGCTTCTCCTCCTCAGAGGCTGTCGCGGCTAGCCTCAGCGCCGCCCAGACGGAGGTGTTAGAATGAAGCCAGCCGGAAACCAACTCCAGGCGTCCCACTACCAGGTGGGAGTTGGTGTCTTGGAGGTCTTCCCGCAGCTGACCCAACTCAGAAAGGGTGCGGTCCAAGACAGCGGAGGAGGTAGAAGGATCCGGAACCAATGGTGCAGGAGGAGAAGGCGGCAGCGTAGCCACGACTCAGGAGACTGGGGGCTCCTGAGTCTTGGCTACCTCAGCAACAGCATCAGGCACCGGCACCTCCGGAGCCAACAGGGCCATGGGGGATGGCACCCCGCCAGAGCGCTCCTCCGGGCCTCGTGAGGATGATCGGGCAGGGGAGGTGCGAACTTCACCGCCTCCCACGGATGAAGGCACGGCCACGGTAGATGAGTCTGCCCCAGATGGAGCCACCGTGTCCCCCTTCTTCTTCTTCGCCGCAAGCGTTGGCCTAACCAATTGAAAACAAGAACAAGAACAAGAACGTCAAGCCCCAGCAGCGAAAACAAGAACAAGATGAAGTTCGAGAACTGACCGGTCAATCGTGGCACAGGTCACCGACCTCTTGCCGAGCTTAAAGCCCGAGAGCCTCTTGGTCCGGGGTGCAGCCTCGAGAGGTCCAGGAGCGGAAGAGGGCGCATTAGAAGGGCTAGAGGCGGCTTCGGGCGGTGCCTGGGCAGAAGCAGCCCCTCGGGAGATCAACACTGACCTGTCCTTCTTCGGGATCACAGGTGGATCTTCTTCCTCCCGCGTGGTGTCGGCCTCATCGTCGTCCGGCAAGGTGTGGAGGATGCTGGCCCTGCACCGGGGAGAGGTCTCCCCCGTCCCCTCTGTGGTCGCCTCCGAGTCGTGCTCCTCCTCTTCTTCATCTTCCTCTTCTCCCCCGCGGGAGTCGCCTGAAGACACTTCCACCAGCGCCGGCGCCCCCTGAGCCGCAGGGGGCACCACCGGCACCAGGCCGCACCCATCAAAGGTGGGCATGGCATCCACCACCTGTTTCCAGTCCTGACGGTGGAACAGGGGGGCAGGGGCACCCTCCAGACCTATCAGGTCGTCCCCAACCAAGAGGCAAAGAGCTGCGGCCAGATCCTCATCGGCCAAAGCCGCCGAATTCAGGCAAAGCTCGTCGTCTACGCCCCCAAGCGTCCACAACGGGTGCGAGTGTGCCTGAAGCGGAGCCACCCGCTGCATCAGGAACTCCCTCAGGAGCGTGGCCCCCGTCAGCTTCGCCGCCTTCGCGTTGCCCGGCCTCAAGTCGGCGTTCATCTTCTCCAGCACCAACTTCGCCCTCTCGACAGTGAGCTTCATGAGAGACCACCCTTCATCAGACTGGGGTGGTTCCGTTGGCAGCACCAATCGGGAGTGGATACATCGGGCATCCATCATTACCCACTTGCTCCGGAAGTTGTCGACCCTCTTCCCGGTATTCGAGATCGCGTTGGCTTTGGAGTATGTGACGAATTGGCGCATGCCAAGGTGTGCTCCCCATTGATTTGGAGGGAGAAGAAGTGGCGCAGCAAAGCCACGGACGGCATCACCCCAACATGCGCCTCACAGTAGTAGTTGAAATTCGACAAAAGGAGAACATAGTTGGGATGGAGATGAAGGGCCTACAACCTGTAATGGTGAAGGACGGCGTAGAAGAACTCCGAAAAAGAAGGAACCAGGCCGGCGATGACGGTGTTCATGAAGAAGGGGTAGAAGGTGCTCCCCTTAGCCTCCGGCTCGGCGGAGCCAGCCCGGAGTTCGGTCTCCCCCATCTCGCTGCCCTCCACCGCCGACATCAGGCGCGTAGTGACGAGATTCTTCTCCGACATGTTGGGAGCATCTAGGGCCGGCGAATACCAAGACGGCCGCGCGTCGGCCTTGGCCTTGCGGGGCGGCATTGCTCATTGAAGGGGGAGGAATGGAGTGGATCTGGAGATTTCGGAAGCAAGAGAGCGAGGAAGGGGATCTGGAGCAAGACGAAGGAGAGTAATGAAGGCAAGCCTTACCCAGGCCAGCCTTTTGTCAGTCGGGCAGTTGCCGAGGCAGCGTTGGGAAGCGGAGACGCCCACGTCCAATCAATCGCCATGCAGCGACCAAGGCCGCAAGCTATTGGGGCCCACGGCACTACGCACTTGCCCTTTGGCTTCGCTGCTAAGCCAAGTCCGAGCACGCCTTGGTCTCGGGGACTACTGTCGGTGTTCTGGGAACGGGGGTCCTCAGACATGCCTACCTGCGGCCTACAGCGGGGGTCAACCAGTGGCCTAGTATGGCTCGTCTTCATCAACAAACACTCAAGACCCTCGCAAGGGCCAAGCCTCACGGGGCGGACGATGCAAGGCCTCCTCAGGGGCGGCCTCACCAGGCAGGCTCACGAGAAGGCGGAGAGATCAAGGCGAGGGGTATATCGTGAGGTGCTCATGACGCAAGCCATGACGTTCAAGACCAGGCGGGCGCCAGCCTGCACAGTGTCCTCGTTTCCTCTTTGGTGCAAAGGGGGCAAGCGCAAGCGTGGAGTACCGAGGCATCAGGCAAAGGTTTCCATATCGGTGCAACGAGACCAAGACCAGTAGAGCGGCAAGACGGAGGTCACCATGGAGCACAAGACGGCGTCATCACTAGAACCTTTAGCAGTCGAAGACCACCTTTAGTCAGGATAGCTTGTACTAGATGCCCCCTTTCAAAATGGCCGTTGTTGGCTCCCTTCCCGCTCAATATTTGGGAAGAGGACCAGGGCCCCTATAAATAGGGCTAGCCACCAGAGTAGAGGACGATCTGATCCAGACCTAGCTCATCTACACACCACCACAAGAACACCTCTCCTCGCAAGGTTGTTCCTCCTCTGTACTGTTCATCATCAGCCCAAGAGGCAATCCACCACACCACACACTGGATTAGGGTATTACACCACAACGGTGGCCCGCACCAGTATAAACCTCGTGTCTCTTGTGTTGTTAATCATGCTAGCTTAGAACCGCGGCGAGGTTGTGGGCGTGTTTCAGTAGGGAGAAGATCTTCGTGCGCACCCCAGAGTTTGAACCTTAAGGGTTTTGCCGGAACCCAATATCTGACAGCATCGCCTCCTCGCCCTATAAATTCCCAAATATTCCAAAAAACATAGGGGAGTCAAGATCAGAAGTGCCACCGCCGCAAGCCTCTGTAGCCATGAAAAACCAATCTAGACCCTGTTCTGGCACCCCGCCGGAGGGGGAAATCATCACCGGTGGCCATCTTCATCATCCCGGCGGCCACCATAATGAGGAGGGAGTAGTCCACCCTCGGGGCTGAGGGTTTGTACCAGTAGCTATGTGTTTAATCTCTCTGTCTCTCGTGTTCTTGAGATGTCACGATCTTGATGTATCGCGGGCTTTGTTAATATAGTTGGATCATATGGTGTTTTCCCATCTCTATCTTGTTGTGAATTGAGTTTTCCCTTTGAGATTTCGTTCTTATTGGATTGAATACTTTTATGGATTTGAGAACACTTGATGTATGTCTTGCTATGAATACCTGTGGTGACAATGGAGTATCATATTGATTCACTTGATATGTGTTTTGGTAGTCAACTCGCGGATTTTCGAGGTGACATTGGGGTAATCTATGCATAGGGCTTGGTGCACGTTCTCGTCTTTTTTTCTCCGGCAGAAATCTTGGGGCACCCTTTGAGGTTCCTTGTGTTGGATCGAGTATTATGAATCTAAAATTGTTTAATGTGTATCATATAATTAACTCATGGATACTTGTGATGACATTGGAGTATCTAGGTGACATTAGAGTTGGTTGAGGCGTATCATATGGTGTTATTTTAGTATGAACTCTTGGATAGATCAAACGAAAAGAATAACTTTGCGTTATTTTAGTACGAACTATAGAATAGATCGAACAGAAAGAATGACTTTAAGGTGATTTCGTACCCTGCAAACAATTTCTTCTTACGTTCTTCGCTAGATAAGAACTTTGGAGTGATTCTTCATTACACATTGAGGGATGGTTATATGATCCAATTAGATTAGCATTGTTTAGAGATTGCACTAGCGAAAGTACAGACCCTAGGCCTCATTTTCAAGCATTGCGATATCGTTTGTGCTCCGTTTTATCAATTGCTACCTTGCTGTTTTTTATTGGTCCTATTACAAAAATCGATATTTACTACCATTAATACACTATTATTACCATCTCTTCGCCGAACTAGTGCACCTATACAAATTACCATTGTATTTGGTGTGTTGGGGACACAAGAGACTTTTTATTATTTAGTTACAGGGTTGTTTGAGAGAGGCTATCTTCATCCTAAGCCTCCCACGAATTGATAAACCTTAGGTCATCCACTTGAGGGAAATTTGCTATTGTCCTACAAAACTATGCGCTTGGAAGCCCATAGTGAGTCTACAAGAACAAGTCATGTAGTAGACATGAGGATGGTGCCTCCGTCCATGAGGACACATGTCAGATAGTGACCATTGAAAACCGGGTCCATGAAAGTGCAACTATCCCTAGGTGGTTTTGGTAATTCATAACAACATATAGCTCATTGAGCTAATACTATTCCAAGACAAATATTTCAGGAAAGCTCAATGAATGGCATGGCATGGATGATGAAAGTGGATCCCTCAAAATATTAAGGAGAAAAGGATTGGCTCAAGCTCAAAAGCTCAAGACTCTACATTTTATATTTTAGTGGTCCAAGATCACATTGAGTCTATATATAGGAAAAGCCAATACTATCAAGGAGGGATGAGGTGTTGCTTAATGAGCTTCTTGCTTCAAGTGCTTTCTGATATGCTCCAAAAACCCTCAACTACTTTCTCATATCCACATATGACCTAAACCCAAAGTCAAACTCGGCCCCACCGATTCTTTCTATCCGACCCCACCGAGTTCAGATGTCATAGCCACTGCCACAAACCCTAGGCAAATCGGTCTCACTGATAGGGATCTCGGTCTCACCGAGATGGGATTGTAATCTCTCTGTTTCCCTTCGTAACATTTCGGTCTAACCGAAGTGATCAATCGGTCCCACCGAGATTGCAATGTAAACTCTTTGTTTCCTTTTTGTAACATTTTGATCTCATCGAAATGAGCGAATCGGTCCCATCGAGTTTACCTGACCAACTCTCTGGTTAGCTAATTACCAAAATCGGTCTCACCGAGTTTGTGTAATCGGTCTCACCGAGTTTGTGTAATCGGTCTCACCGAGATTACGTTATGCCCTAACCCTAACCATATCGGTCCTACCGAGTTGCATGTCGGTCCCATCGAAATCACTAACGGTCACTAGGTTTACTAAATCGGTCCAACCGAGTTTGTTGATTCGGTCCCACCGAGATTGGTAAATTGTGTGTAACGGTTAGATTTTGTGTGGAGGCTATATATACCCCTCCACCTCCTCTTCATTCGTGGAGAGAGCCATCAGAACAAACCTACACTTCCAACTTACCATTTTTGAGAGAGAACCTCCTACTCATGTGTTGAGGCCAAGATATTCCATTCCTACCATATGAATCTTGATCTCCAGCCTTCCCCAAGTTGCTTTCCACTCAAATCTTCTTTCCACCAGATCCAAATCCTATGAGAGAGTTGAGTGTTGGGGAGACTATCATTTGAAGCACAAGAGCAAGGAGTTCATTATCAACGCACCATTTGTTACTTCTTGGAGAGTGGTGTCTCCTAGATTGGCTAGGTGTCACTTGGGAGCCTCCGATAAAATTGTGGAGTTGAACCAAGGAGTTTGTAAGGGCAAGCATATCGCCTACTTCGTGAAGATCTACCGCTAGTGAGGCAAGTCCTTCGTGGACGTCGACCATGGTGGGATAGACAAGGTTTCTACTTCGTGGACCCTTCTTGGGTGGAGCCCTCCATGGACTCGCGCAACCGTTACCCTTTGTGGGTTGAAGTCTCCATCAACGTGGATGTACGATAGCACCACCTATCGGAACCATGACAAAAACATCCGTGTCTCCAATTGCGTTTAAATTCTCCAAACCCTTCCCTTTACTTTCTTTCAAGTTGCATGCTTTAATTTCCGCTGCTCATATACTCTTTGCATGCTTGCTTGAATTGTGTGAAGATTGCTTGACTTGTGCTAAGATAGCTAAAATTTGTCAAAGACTAAAATTGGGAAAAGGTTAAGTTTTTAATTGGTCAAGTAGTCTAATCACCCCCCTCTAGACATACTTCAAGGTCCTACAAGTGGTATGAGAGCTTTGGTCTCCATTTGCTTTGATTTCCATAGCTTTTGGTGGTCATAGCCTTGGTTTCACAACCTAGGAGAGTATGGCCTCTAGCGAGGGAAATTATCACCGTAGAGGTCCTTACTTTGATGGCACTAATTTTGCTAGTTGGAAGCATAAGATGAGAATGCATATTCTCGGACATAACCCCGCCGTTTGGGCTATTGTGTGTATTGGCTTGCAAGGTGAATTATTTGATGGGAGGGAACCAAACCGTGAAGCTAGTGCAGATGAATTGAAGATGCTGCAGTTCAACGGATTGTGCCCCAAAGATTTCAACAAAATCAGCCGTCTTGAGAATGCAAAGGAAATTTGGGATACTTTGATTGATATGCATGAAGGTACCGACTCCGTCAAGGAATCCAGATTGGATGTGCTCCAATGTCAGCTTGACAAGTTCAAAATGAAGGATGGTGAAGGTTTCGCTGAAATGTACTCTAGGCTTGCTCTTATCACAAATGAGATTGTGGGCTTACGAAGTGAAGAGATGACCGACAGATTCATCATCAAGAAAATCCTAAGAGCATTGGATGGAAAATATGATACCGTGTGCACATTGATCCAGATGATGCCCAACTACAAGAATCTCAAGCCAACGGAGGTCATTGGAAGAATTGTTGCTCATGAGATGTCGCTCAAGGATAAAGAGGAACTTCACAACAAGTCAAGTGGTGCTTACAAAGCCTCATGTGAAGCCCCTACATCATCAAGTGAGAAACAAACCTTCAATGAAGAATTGAGCTTAATGGTGAAGAACTTCAACAAATTCTACAAGAGTAGAAGCAAAGAAAGAAGCTCCAAGTCAAGGTCTTACAATGATAAAAGATCTTCCAGTCGAGAGCGCAATTGCTATAATTGTGGGAGACCGGGACACTATTCCAATGAGTGTATGTCACCCTACAAAAGAAGAGAAGATTCTCCCAAGAGAAGAAGTAGAAGAGAAGAATCACCGCCAAGAGAGAGAAGGAGTAGAGATGATCGTTATGAACGAAGAACATCCCAGAGAATCAAGGATTCGAAAAGGAAGGACAAGTCATCAAAGAGCTACACAAAACGAAGACATCAAGCTCATGTTGGTGAATGGGTATCTGGTTTCGACTCTGAACATCACTCCGAGGGAAGCTATCACTCTGACTCTGAACATACTCAAGATGAAGGTGTTGCCGGTCTAGCACTTGTGTAGACTAACTCCTACGACATATTTGATTCACCAAATGAAGGAATTGGAAGATGCTTCATGGCTAAAGGCCCTAAGGTAACTCACCCCAAGTATGTTGATTTCAATAGTGATGAAGATGACTTGTTAGGTGATGATGATTTACTTGTTGACAACTCTAGTGATGAATACTATGATGAAACGTCAATTAATCATTCTAAACAAGATAAAACGAATGACAATGATAAGGAGAAGATTGAGCTTCTAACTAAAGAACTAAACACTCTTAAGTTAGCTCATGAAACTATCTTAGGGGATCATCGAGAACTTTTGAGGACTCATGAGAAGTTACGCTTTGAAAAGTTCAATCTTGAGTAAGAGCATGAGTTCTTAAAAGCAATCAATGATGATCTTCGCAAGAAAAGTTCTTCTTACATTGCCAAGCGTTTACTCTTATCTACTTACATGCCTCAAGTCAAGTCTATTAACAAGAACAAGAAGGATTCTTCCTCTAGTAATAACAACAATCATGCTAAATCCAATAGTGTTGCTTCTAGTAGTTCTCTTGATTCCACTAATGATTCTCTTAGCCAAGTTACACTTGAGCAAGAAAATATCTTATTGAAGGGAATTATAGAGAAAGGTGTATACAAGAGCCTTGCCAGGAGTAAGCAATTCGAGGAAATTGTACGCAAGCAAGGAAGGCACCGGAAGAATCAAGGTGTTGGTTTTGAATGAAAGTTCAATGCCAATGGAGTTGAGTGGAAAGAAGATCAATACCCCAAGACGTAGTTTGTTCCTCAACAAGAGAAGTATGATCCCACTTCCTTCAAGGGAACACAAGCTCAAGATGATCTTCCACCACAAGACCACAAGAACAAAGGCAAGGACAAGCTTCAAGAGGAGATATATGCATTTGAAGAAGCTCCTAAGGCCTTGGTCAAGTGGGTTCCCAAGACTACGTCAAGTTCTACTTCATCAAGCACAACTACAACTCCAAGGATTCCCATCAAGATGATGTGGATCCCGAAGAAGAAGGACTAGAGAGTTCTTGAGGGTGACTCCGCCAACATTCTTCACTCATATCATTATGGCAAGGACAAGTGCAATCAACTTCCACATCTTGCACTAGTTCAAGGAGTCACAAACCCTCATGTTGGTAAGGCAAGGGACAAGGTAACCTAATGATTTCATGGACATCATCTTGTTTGTGCATCACTCTCTGTCTATGGATACTCTTGTTTGTTCCTTGTGGGACTAACCCATGTTGGTATGTTGAAAGTGCAACTCACTCCAAAGGATTGCTCCAAATGATCTACATCAACATTGAGCATCCACATCTTCAACACCTACATGAAGTCATCATCGACAAAACCCAAGGTTAGTTCATCCCTCTAAGGGGGGATCTCACATCTAGGGGGAGCTTAACTCTAAGAATTGAGTCAAAGCAACTCTAATGATGTGAACACATCAATGCATTATGTAAAAGTGGTAACCCCACTTGAGCTTAAACGATGAGTATGACCTATGATCAAATGTTCTCATTTGACTCCTAAGTCAATATACTCATATATAGATGACCTAGTCATCGCCAATTGTTTGATAGATGCTAGAATTGGATGTGCATGTTTTGCCACATATTTCATTTGCCATTTTGTTGTGTGAGCATGTTGGTTGCATATTTAACTCATTCGAGGACATCCACTTGTCGCTTTGATTGATTGGTTTCTTTTTATTTTGCCAAGTGGATGAACAAGAATGCCTAAGAACCTTCTCTAGCTATCTATGCTTTTCTTGTCTCAAACTCTATTCATGCTACATCACAAAATTTGATCAAGTCAGATTCGAACCACTCTGTGTGAGGAGCACTCGGAGTCCCAGATTCGTCATGGACTTAAACTTCCAAAACTTCTTTGTGTGTTTCGTTCTGACCGAGTCTTCCATTTCGGTCATACCGAGATCACTAAGTCGATCTAGGTTTTTAATCTCGATGCAACCGATTTGAACTTTTCGGTCTCACCGAGTTGCTATAACTGTCAACAGTTATGCATCTCGGTGCCACCGAGTTGTTCCACTCAGTCACACCGACAGGGTCAGGCTATATATACACACGGGCAAAATTTGGAAAACTTTCTCCGAACCACTTCGCCCGCGCATAGCTCGCTCTGCCTCCTAGGTCTCCGGATCGTCGACTTTGTCGCCAGCCGCCTCCAGTCGCTGGTCTCCGCCGCCGTCAACAAAATTCATCCCCGCCGTTGCCGCCGTAGTGAGTTCATCGCCAAACTAGGGCATGGACTCGATCACAGTGCTATCCCCGTCCAATTCCTAGCACATTGTGTTCATTAAGATTCTTGCCACGACTGAAACACCTCTATCGAGTCAAAACAATCTCTAGAATAGATGCGATTTGAAAATTTAGGGTTAGGTTTCCGCCAAAACCATCTCGGACCCACCGAGTTGAAAAACTCGGTCCCACCGATTCGGCTAACGCCATTGTACAAGTGACTCTCGGTCTGACCGAGAATTGCTAATCGGTGTGACCGATTTTAGAACTCAGTGAAACCCTAGCAGTCTCGGTGCCTCCGAACTGTGACTCGGTCTGACCGAGATCACTAGTTTAGGTTCCAAAAGCTACTTCGGTATCACTGAGTTTGAAAATCGGTTGATCCGAAATGCTTTCTGTGGAAAAGTAAAACTAAGTTTTTGAATCTTTCTTTTGCAAAAATCTCTACATTTTGTGATGCTCATCCATTCTATCTCATCTATAACTATTCACAGGGTCAGCAGTCAGTATTTTCAACATGTCAGACCAAAGTGACAGCCAGAATAGGGAAGAAGAGAAGATTCACGTGAGTGAGGGCACTTGTCCCTCAAGTTCCTCTGATGAAGGCAGCAGGAGCACTCCTAGCAATTTGCCCAAAGCAGTCACAAGAGCCAGAAGGAAGAGAACCTCAGACTCAGAGGATGAGGACTATGTGGCAGCTGAAGATGAGGCTACTTCCAAGAAGGTAGTTCTCAAGAAGGAGTATGGCTCAGCAAAGACCACAAAGCCTGGACTTAATAGGAAGGTCCCTGCCAAGAGGACACCTATGCTGAAGGTCAGAGGATCAACACAAGAACCAGAGAAACCTGATCCCAAAGAGCTAGCTGCAGAAGGAAAGAAGAGAAAGGAAAGGGTCAGAAAGACCATGGCCAGAGTTGTTGGACAACCTTCCATGATGGAAGAGGAGGAGGAAGAAGAGGTTGCTGCACTAGCACCCAAGGCACAAAAGCTGATGGGTGATGCTATAAGGTCAGGGGCTGCATCATCAAAGCCCAAAGAAGCACCCAAAGTTGCCTCCAAGGCCAAGTCTGCACCTAAGAGGAATACCAGGAGCATACCAGCTGCTGAGAAGAACGAGGGCCCAGTGCCTGAAGTTGCTGCTGAGGAAGATGATGAAGGACAAGTCTTGAGGAAGCTCAAACCCAAGATTCCAGACCACAACGATGCTCATCCAGTGGGTGAGAATATGAAGCTGAGGAAAGATATAGGGCTCAGGCAATGGAGATTGTCTGATCCATATGCAATGAGGAGAAGAACTGTTGTTGATTACAGGTTCCACACTAAGGAACAGCAGGACTTCTATGAGGCTATGCTGTTGGATAAGAAGCCCATAGTTTGTGACATGAGGTGGGTAGACTGGAAATTCATGAAGGAAAATGAGGATCACTACCCAGGAGTATATGACAGCTTTAAGGCTTGTGGAGTTGATGAGTTTGTTGGACAGAAGTTCACAAACTGGAATCATGAGCTAGTTATGCAATTCTACTCCACAGCTCATTTTTATCCTGATGGCAGAATTGTCTGGATGTCTGAAGGAATGAGATACCAATCAACTATTGAGGAATGGGCCAATCTGATAAATGCCCCAGAGGAGAAAGAAGATGACTTGGATGTCTACTCCAAGAAGAAGAAGGATCACAATTCCATGTCCCATATGTACAAGGAGATCCCAGACAAGGCACTTGAGACTTTCAAGTTTGGGTCTGTCCATTTTCTTCTGTCAGGGCTGCCTACGATCAACTAGATCCTTAGGCACACTCTTTTGCCCAAGTCAGGTGACCACAACATGATCAGAGGGCATGCAATTAATTTGCTACACATATTTGATGTGCCACAGAAATTCAACGTCATGAGCCTCATGGTTGAGACTATCAAGAGGACAGCAGCAGACCAAAAGAGAAGTTGTGGGTATGCCCCACAAATCCAGGAGCTGATCAACTCAAAGATGGGCACAGGCAAATATCTATTGGATAAGGAACACTTTGTTCTCTATCCAGACTTTGAGAATAATCAAGTTGTGATTAATGAGAATGAACCATCCTAAATGCAAGCTCAAGAGAAGAAGGAGAAAGCAAAGAAGGAGAAGGCTGCCAAGATGCCAACTCTATAGGAGGCACCTGAGTACTTTTTGAAGAGCAAGCAGGACCAGCTTGGTTACTTGATAGCATCAACTCTGAGGATTGAGAAGGGGTTGGCCACCCTAACTCAAAACCAGGAGAGCCTGGAAAGAATCATGGAACAAAAATTCTATGATTTAGATGTCAAAGTAACTGAGATTCAGTCAGTTGTGGAGCAGCTACAGGATGACATGCAGGAGAGGAAGGGCAGGACAACTACTGATGCATTTGCTAGAGTGCCTCGAGCTCAGAGATCAACTGCAGAGCCAGTGACAAACACAAGAGCCACTTCATCTGCACCAGCTACAGCTCCAGTGCAACCAGCTCCAGCACCAACTCCTTCAGCTCCATCCACATCAACTGAAGTCTTCGTCCAAGGAGCCATCTCTACACCACCAACTGAAGACCAAGCCTGAGAGACAAAATAGTACTATGCATTTTCTAGGAACTTTTTGGTAACTTGTTGCCAAAGGGGGAGAAAAATGTATAGATCATAGGCTTCGAGAGCCACTTCATCTTTATTTTACCCCCCGGGCCAGTGCTTGTCTAAGTGTTGGTCCAAACCGCGATGTCCGGCGCCCCCTGGGCAACCAGGGTCTATGCCAACCCGACGTCTGGCTCATCCGGTGTGCCCTGAGAACGTGATATGTGCAGATCCTATCGGGATTTGTCGGCACAGCGGGAGGCTTTGCTGGTCTTGTTTTACCATTGTCGAAATGTCTTGTAAACCGGGATTCCAAGTCTGATCGGGTCTTCCTGGGAGAAGGTCTATTTCTTTGTTGATCGCGAGAGCTTGTCATGGGCTAAGTTGGGACACCCCTGCAGGGTATAATCTTTCGAAAGCCGTGCCTGCGGTTATAGGCAGATGGGAATTTTTTAATGTCCGGTTGTAGATAACTTGACACCAGATCCGAATTAAAACGCATCAACCGCGTGTGTAGCCGTGATGGTCTCTTCTCGGCGGAGTCCGGGAAGTGAACACAGTTTCTGGGTTAAGTTTGACGTAAGTAGGAGTTCAGGATCACTTCTTGATCATTGCTAGCTTCACGACCATTCCTTTTGCTCTCTTCTCGCTCTCATTTGCATATGTTAGCCACTATATATGCTTAGTCGCTGCTGCAGCCTCACCACTTTGCCCCTTCCTTTCCTATTAAGCTTTGCTAGTCCTGATACCCATGGTAATGGGATTGCTGAGTCCTCGTGGCTCACAGATTACTACAACAACAGTTGCAGGTACATGTTATGTGATGATCATGACGTGAGATCGATGCTTGCTTGCGTTGAGTTCTTCTTCTGCTTCTTCGATTAGGGGATAGGTTCCAGGTCGGCAGCCTGGGCTAGCAGGGTGGATGTCGTTTGAGTTTATGTTTGTGATTCATCCGCAGTCGGATGATGCTCTTATGTATTGTGATGTTGTATTCATGCGGCATTGTATGCCTTATGTACGTATCCCCATCTATTATGTAATGTTGATGTAATGATATCCACCTTGCAAAAGCGTTTCAATATGCGGGTCTATCCTTGGTGGGACCTTCGAGTTCCTTTTGGATAGGGTCGCATATTGGGCGTGACAAGTTGGTATCAGAGCCTCGACCGACCCTAGGAGCCCCCTTGATTGATCGGTAGTTTCGCCGTTGTTGAGTCTAGAAGAAAACTATTTTCTGAGTCTAGTTATATCGGAGAGTAGGAATTCTTTTTACTCCTCAGCCCTTCGTCGCTCTGGTCAGGAATCTTGACGTAGGTGTTTTGAATTACTTCTCTTCCCTTTCAAATTTTCCTTAGGATCACACAGTTGGTTTTCCGTTAGTTGTTCCTCAGCTCTTTTCATCCGGTGCATTTCTCGTCAAGACGACTCGAGCCTCTTCATCTTTGAGTTCAATCCTCAGTTGTTTTCTTTCCCACCCGCCCACCCATTTTCCTTCTCAGAACCGGAGTCCGTAATCGAGTATCCATCCTACTCGTGCGAAGTCTTTGCTTTCTTTCCTCAATGATTTCAACTGGTGTTTTTTCTCTTCAAGATATTCGTCGGTTTCCCCTTCCAAGTTGATTTTGTTTTCCCGCCCTCCCACCCTTTTTCTTCCCGGAGTCTGTCTCTCTCTCGACCATCTATCTCATTCATGCGGAGCCTCTTCAGTATTTCGTCAATTATTTCAACCGGTGAATTCTCGTCTCTGTGGACATTCTTCATCTTTTTTCTTCTCCGGTGGATTCAGTTCCATTTTCGGTAGTGATTATATTCTTTCCCTCAGCTCAAGTTCCTTCCCTGCTTGTTCGCCTCTCGCCAGTTTATCCTTTCGTAGTATTCAAGACATCTCAGGAGATTCGTCTGTGTTTGAATTAATTTGAGGTTATCACCTCATTCAAATATTTCAATAGTTCCGGTGCTTCATCTATCTGTTCATCATCCTTTTTCAACGGTGTTTTCTTTTAGTGGGCCCTAACCCACAGGTCTTTTTCCAGGATCTTACCTGACTCTTCTAATTCTCCCAGAGTTATTCTCAATTCTTTTCAAAGTGTGACGTAAGAATGGATTTCATCAGTCACATGCCTTTTTCCAAGATCGGTTTCAAACATTTTTCATTGTTGGCTCAACCCCTTCGCTTTCCATTCTACCGGAGTATCTCAGTAATTTTAGTGGTGTTTCTCGTCGTCTTTCTCAGCTTTGAAGATCAAAGAAGAGTTTTCATATCATCCTCTCGAATTATTCTATCGTCAGATATCCTTTTCTTTCCCATCCGTAGTATTTCAGGAGTTGTCTTTCTGTTTCTTTTCACCAGAGGCCTTCATTCCAGTTATCGTTCTCTATTTATCCCGGTGCATCGTTCAAGTGTTCGTTAATCAGCTCATGATCTCTATGTTCTTTTGTATCTATATCCTCTCTAGCATATTTGTTCTTCTAATTCTTCCTGGTGATTCATTCTCGTTCTTCAGTCATTTTTGAATTCTTACGGGGTTTCGTTCAAGATTCTTTTTCCTTGAGTATCATTTCAATCCTTTCGTTCTTTTCAATCCTACCGGTGGATCAGGAAGACCTTCTCAAGTTTGCGACATGTAACTTCTCAATCCTTTTTCAACGAGAATAAGTAGTATGCAAAAATCCATTGCTTGTCATCAATTTAATTTGATGAAGGATAAGCATACAATAAATCTTATTCTTATTCCACCCAAGTGAGTAATCCTTTCCTTCGGAGTTTGTTCGTGATGAATAAATTCTAGCTTCAAGTGTTTCATCTTTTCTTTTCCGGAGTTCTAATTTTCTCGGCCATTTCGTCGGAACCTCCAGTTAAATCATCGCAATGCTCATCTTATTCTTCGGAGTTCATGGTGGTTCTTCATGATTTAATTCATTCTTTCAAGAGTTCATCAAGATTTTGTTGGTGGAGTTCAAGTATCTTTTCTTCTCGCGTCTCGAAGCGCAAGTAATTCTTCATTTTCTTTTGAAGTGGAGTTTTGCAGTTCTTCGTTCTTCTCAGATATTCAAATCCATTCAATCCTTCTAAATTATTTTCATTGAATACTCTTTCAATTCTTTCCGGAGTTTTGTGTCATGTCTTCACCAAGTATCATTCCATCCCATCTTGTGAAGTTCGTGTTCTATTTTTTCCATGTCCAGTCAGAGTTCTGCCTAAATCCTTTCAGTCTTATTCGTTTCTTATCTCATGCTAACTGGAGTGGTTTCAGAGCCTATCTGATTCCGTGAGCTTTCGATTCTCGTCATTCTCGTCGTTCCTCTCTTCTTCTCGAGTGCTCTCGATTCTTTGCTTCTTCTCTTGAGTTCTTGTTTCACCTCTTCCTCTTTCTCTTCTGTCTCGGTCCTAAGATCTCGGGACGAGATCTCTTGTTAGTGGAGGAGTGTTGTAACGCCCCGGATTCGATGCGCCAGGTGTCTGCCAGTTATTCGCCGTAGTTGCCATGCCATTTGCTTGCGTGTTGCATTTTGCCTTGTCATCATCTGCATTTCATATCATGTCATCATGTGCATTGCATTGCATACGTGTTTGTCTCATGCATCCGAGCAGTTTCCCCGTTCTCCGTTTTGCAATCCGACGCTCCTATGCTCTCCGGCGTTCCCCTTTTGTCTCCTGTTGTGAGTGGGTGTTAAACGTTCTCGGAATGGACCGAGTCTTGCCAAGCGGCCTTGGTATACCACCGGTAGACCGCCTGTCAAGTTTCGAGTCATTTGGAGGTCGTTTGATACTCCAACGGTTAGCCGCGTAGCCCGAAACCCCCTTTTCTCTTTGCAGCCCAACACCCCCTCCAAAGTGGCCCAAAACCCAGCAAACTCCCCTCCATGCTCTCGATCGTTCGATCACGATCGCGTGTCCGAAAACCGCTCCTTATTTGGACTCTCCTAGCTCCCTCTACCTATAAATATGTGCCTCCCCCGAAAATCTCGCAGTCCAAACCCTAGTTTTTCCCTCTCCGCCGCCTCCGCCGCCGGACACGTCCGCCCCGGCCGCCGCAACCAATCCCTCGCCGACACGTGTCCTCCGCCGGCCACCTCTCGCCTCCCGCCGCCGCCGCCCGCCGAATCCCAGGCCGCCACGCGTCGCCTCC
>NC_041381.1:505847841-505868929 GCF_002162155.2 Triticum dicoccoides | reverse complement strand
GTCGTCCCTGCCCTCGCCGACCGTCATCTCCGTCATCTCCGGCGAACTCCGACCCTGCATCAAAATCCGTGCGGACCCGAGGTTGACTTTTCCCCCTTCCTCGAAACTGCAAGTCCCTGTATTTTGCAATAATCATGCCATGTTTGACCTGTTGTATCTCTGCATCCGTAGCTCCGTTTCATGCGTGTAATATGTCAAATTGTTCGTATCGACGAGTACACCATTTCATTCCATTGCATCATATTCATTTGAGGTCATCTTGATGCCTGAATCATTGTTGTAAGAGTGCTTCATGATGTTTTCTGTTGTCTGTTATCAGAACGAGCTCTTTTATCATTTTTGCCATGATTGATGTGTGCATCCTATGAGGTTGATGTCTACATGTGTTTTGAACTATGACATGTCTTATTTACAGAGGTGCTTACCATGTATTTTTGTGATCAATGTGGTGACTAGCACAAGCATGCAAACTAGGCATCGTGATGTTGCTGATTTTAGTCCCTGTTTTGCTGTTATTTTGATGCCTTGTAACATGATGCTACACAGAGATCCATGCATATTTTGAGATACTTCAGTAAGGGTGTTTTGAACATGTGGTTATTGTATATCCATTAATGCCCTTGGTTGCAATTATGGAGTAGTCTAGCATGTCATATTCGTGCTCTACTTTTGCTCCAAAATGTTTCCTGGCAGATTGTTTACATGTTATTCAATTTTGCCAAGGTTGCTATAGTTGATCCTTGCATGCTATGGACTTGTTCTTGACTTGGTTTGTTTCACGAACATGCCTTCTTGATGATGCTATGCTTATCTTCTCATGCAATGACTTGTGGTGAGTGAATCGAGCTTGTTAAGTAGTGAACTTGATGTTGCTGTTTTGCTAGGCTGAATCTTTTATTTCGTGATGCGATGTAAACATGTTGCTACTAATCATTCTATATATAATCTGGAGATGTTCTATAAATATGTTTTGATCTACATGTCATGTTCTGTCCATCCATGCCCCTGGTAGCATTTATAGCTTGTTGTATATTGTTGTAAACTTGCTCCAAAGTTGCTTCATAATGTTGCTGTCAGCCTGTTAACATTAAGTTCAGTTGTTTACATGTGTTTTGCTAGTGATCCATGCATCCTATGACCTTGCTATTGCCATGCTTAGCTTTAAAAATATGTCTTCTTACTGTTGGCTGCATTGCCATGCCATGTTTTGCTCAATAGTGAGTTGCACAAGCTCATCTATATGCCTTCATAATTATGTTCGTGCCATGTATGAATCTGTATTATAACTTGCTATGTTTACATGGGTGCCATCATATTTTCTGATCCTTTTTGGCTTATGGTCACTAAGGGTATTTTGATCTATGCATTTAGTAGATTCATGCCATGCCTTTTTTTGCCATGATAAGTTCCTGTAACATGTTGTTTGATAGCTCTAAACATTGCATCGTGATGTTATTTTCTGCAAAGTCTGAAATTGTTATTACTTGCAATCGTCCATGTGTGTTTGAGCATGTTCTAGTGATTTCTGAAGATAGCTTAGTGTTCATGTTTTGTAATGCTTTACCTGTACATCATGCCCATGCCTTTTGTTTTCATGTTGAGATGTTGTAGCATGTTGTTTTGATGCTTGCAATATGCCTAGTTGCTGTTTTAGACAGATTGTTGCTATAACTTGTATAGTGTGTGAGTGTTGCACCGTTGCTCCGTTTTGAGAGTGCTCTATATGAAACTTGCTTAGAATTGCATGTAGTTTCATATTATCATGTTGCATCCTTGTTTTGAGGTGTTTGCTTGATGTTTGAGTGCATTTTGCATCAATGCCATGTTTATCTTGCTTTGCTCATATCTTCTAGGCCGTAACTCCGAACTAAATGAACTTTATATGTAACTTGACTAGAATCTCGTGTAGATCATCTTGGTGCATCTTAACTTGCTGTTTAACAACTTGAACATAAGGTTTATTCAGATCTGGACCAACTTCGAAATTTGCATATGAGGACTTACCAGAATTGTTATATGTTGTTCCCGGCCTCATTTAAACTTGCTTTGATGTGTTGCTCTTGTTTGCATCATCACTTGCCACGAGTAGCTTCATGTAGTCTTGTCTTGCATCATGCTCGGTTGTGCATCATGCCTTGTTCACGTGTGGTGTGTTTACTATGTTGTGTACTTCTTTTCGATAGTTCCTGTTTCGTTGCGATCGTGAGGATTCATTCGTCTACGCTTGGTTTGGCTTCATCCGTTCGTCTTCTTCATGGACTCGTTCTTCTTCCTTGCGGGATTTCAGGCAAGATGACCTCTATCCTGGATCTCACTACTATCATTGCTATGCTAGTTGTTTCGTTCTATCGCTATGCTGCGCTACCTATCACCTGTTCATTCAAGCCTCCCATATTGCCATGAACCTCTAACCTTTGACACCTTTCCTATGCAAACCATTGATTGGCTATGTTACCGCTTTTGCTCAGCCCCTCTTATAGCGTTGTTAGTTGCAGGTGAAGTTGAAGATTTCTCCATGGTGGACAGGATTTTGTTTGGGATATCACAATATCTCTTATATTATTAATGCATCTATATACTTGGTAAAGGGTGGAAGACTTGGCCTTTTTCCTAGTGTTTTGTTCCACTCTTGCCACCCTAGTTTCCGTCATACCGGTGTTATGTTCCCGGATTTTTGCGTTCCTTACGCGGTCGGGTGATTTATGGGACACCCTTGACAGTTCGCTTTGAATAAAACTCCTCCAGCAAGGCCCAACATTGGTTTTACCATTTGCCTCACCTAGCCCTTTTTCCCTTGAGAGTCGCGCATCCCGAGGGTCATCTTTATTTTACCCCCCCGGGCCAGTGCTTGTCTAAGTGTTGGTCCAAACCGAGCGATGTCCGGCGCCCCCTAGGCAACCAGGGTCTATGCCAACCCGACGTCTGGCTCATCTGGTGTGCCCTGAGAACGAGATATGTGCAGCTCCTATCGGGATTTGTCGGCACAGCAGGAGGATTTGCTGGTCTTGTTTTACCATTGTCGAAATGTCTTGTAAACCGGGATTCTGAGTCTGATCGGGTCTTCCTGGGAGAAGGTCTATTCCTTCGTTGATCGCGAGAGCTTGTCATGGGCTAATTTGGGACACCCCTGCAGGGTATAATCTTTCGAAAGTCGTGCCTGCGGTTATAGGCAGATGGGAATTTGTTAATGTCCGCTTGTAGATAACTTGACACCAGATCCGAATTAAAATGCATCAACCGCGTGTGTAGCCGTGATGGTCTCTTCTCGGCGGAGTCCGGGAAGTGAACACAGTTTCTGGGTTAAGTTTGACGTAAGTAGGAGTTCAGGAACCCTTCTTGATCATTGCTAGCTTCACGACCGTTCCTTTTGCTCTCTTCTCGCTCTTATTTGCGTATGTTAGCCACTATATATGCTTAGTCGCTGCTGCAGCCTCACCACTTTGCCCCTTCCTTTCCTATTAAGCTTTGTTAGTCTTGATACCCATGGTAATGGGATTGCTGAGTCCTCGTGGCTCACAGATAACTACAACAACAGTTGCAGGTACAGGTTATGTGATGATCATGATGCGAGAGCAATGCTTGCTTGTGTTGAGTTCTTCTTCTGCTTCTTCGATCAGGGGATAGGTTCCAGGTCGGCAGCCTGGGCTAGCAGGGTGGATGTCGTTTGAGTTTCTGTTTGTGATTCATCCGCAGTCGCATGATGCTCTTATGTATTGTGATGTTGTATTCATGTGGCATTGTATGCCTTATGTATGTATCCCCATCTATTATGTAATGTTGATGTAATGATATCCACCTTGCAAAAGCGTTTCAATATGCGGGTCTATCCTTGGTGGGACCTTCGAGTTCCTTTTGGATAGGGTCGCATATTGGGCGTGACACAGTCATGGTCGTCGGCGAGCTCCTCATCAAACTCCGGCAAGAGACGCCTGCATGGGTATGTGTCGGTGTCAAAACCGGCGGATCTCGGGTAGGGGGTCCCAAGCAGTGCGTCTTAGGATCAATGGTAACAGGAGACAAGGGACACGATGTTTTACCCAGGTTCGGGCCCTCTCGATGGAGGTAAAACCCTACGTCCTGCATGATTAATATTAATGATATGGGTAGTACAAGAGTAGATCTACCACGAGATCAGGGAGGCTAAACCCTAGAAGCTAGCCTATGGTACGATTGTTGTATATATCTCTATCGACTAGCCTGGCCTCGGTTTATATAATGCACCAGAGGCCTAGGATAACAAGAGTCCTAGCCGAATACGCCGGTGGGGGAGGAGTCCTTGTCTTGATCGCCAAGTCTTGTGGAATCTTCCTTGTATGCGGCAATTGTCCGGACTGGCCCATGAGTATACGGCCATGGGGATCCTCGGCCCAATCCAACTGATTGGGAGATGACGTGGTGAGTACCCCCTAGTCCAGGACACCGTCAGTAGCCCCCTGAACCGGTCTTCAAGTTGGGGATGCTCCTCGATTCTTCCGAACTGTTCTTCATCTTCGGTCGTCGGTCTTGAAAACTGGTTCAACAAATCTTCTCATCTTCGATCTTGAGGATCGCCGAAATGCGTTCGACGAGTTTACACGTCGGGTATCCGAGGAGCCCCTTTAAGTTTCCGGCCTTTATCAATGCCTTGTTATTTTTATGCCACACCTCGGGTTTGAAGTTGTTCCCGGGCGGCAACGTCCTCTTGCGTCCGAGCTCCAACGCCGGACTGCATTCGAGGTATCTTCTGCAGTCGAGCACCAATGTCGGACTGCTCCCCAGCTCTAACGCCGGACTATGTATCCGAGCCCCAACGCCGGACGGTATTCGAGCTCCAATGCCGGACTATGTATCCGAGCTCCAATGCCGGACTGTATCCGAGGTGTCGTAAATCACCTTGGTTCAAAGAAGTTTGAAGGAGTTTAGCCGAGCTTAATGCCGGAAGTGCCCTCTATGGAGCCAGCCACTAGCGCCCGAGCTTTACGCCGGACTGCCTCTGAGGTGGTGCACCACCCCGAATGTGGGCTGATTTTTGTCAATATTTTTGATTGGTGCCAGTAGCCCTCAAGGTGGGTATTGGTCTAAAACCCGAGATGCACATGAAGGATGACATAAGACCGCTGATCCCCGTAGCCGCTGAGACTCATGTTGATTTGCAAAATCGGTCTGAGGATCAAGTCCTAGCTCGGCAAAATACTTCGGGACACAAAAAGCGGCGTGCTCAGTCCTCGAGACTCAGGTTGGGTGCGGCCGACCAACCTAAGGATCAAAATCTCCTCGGAAACGGTATTGCACTTAAAATTTTCTGCATAGAACAGGCAATGCAGTAGCCCCCGAGACACTGGTCGGGTGGCAATACCAGATCAGGGGATCGATGTGCCCCTTTAATATTTGTAAATAATAAGCCCGAAGCCCAGTAGCCCCCGAGCCTTAATGCTGGCACGGGAGGCCGAATTAAGGATCGATATCCCTAGTAAAATCACAAATTATGTGTAATGACTCTATGTATCCAAGTACTTTACGTCATTAATGCTCGGATCCGCATTGTACAAAACTTTGTTGACCGACCATCGGCTTCCACCTCCTTGGCCAATAGCCGAGGAGTGTTTGTCCTACTTTATAAAGCCTTTATGAGGGCAAAGATTTACGACAAACAAGGCAATCTGGTCATACGGCTTTCTAAACAAAGGTACGCAGAGAGATATGTTATAGTGCTGTTTAACAGAAGAAATGTCTTCCAAAGAAAATAGTCCCGCTATCGGTTTCTTTCTTTGGGTTGTCATGCTAAGCATGATCATGAAACCTCAGCTCCAATGTAAGAGCAAAAGATCGAGGATTTAGTTTGGGAGGCCAGTTAATAGCCCCCGGTAGTGTTCGGCGACAGTCGAGGTCAAGCCGGAAACACTTCGGCCAATGTTATGAATGGCCCGTCATTTAATATAGCCATCGGATCGCTGACCAGTTTACACCTATTGTGACAGTCAGTTTTCGGCTTTCTCCACTGAGGTGCTTAACCATGCGAGCTGGAAGCACAATCGCAGTGGTTCTCCCTTTGCACACCTAGCCGAACAAAGCGGAACGTAGGAGGCAAGCGCGGGAGCCGGGCAACCCAACTATTGACCGAAGACACAATTCGAAGCTGATGCATATATAGCAATATCCGAGAATGTTTTTGCCGAATCTCTAAAGGTGTCCGGCGTTGCACTGCGAGACTTGTGCTGAAAACACACAAATAGTTAAAAGTGCCAAAAGCTTGGAAAAACAAAAAACGTCAGTAAAAACATGACGTCCGAACAAGATCAAGTGTTCGGTGCCAATCCGAAAATTGGACTTTAGAAAAAAAGTGCTTCTGCGGTGCTTTAACTTTGCAACGACTAAGAAGAAAAACACTTAGTATGAAACGGCTCAAATAAACATAAGAGCCCCCAAGCGACTTGGGTAAAAGTTGACTATAAAATGTAAGGTGACATGTAGAATGCCTTCTAGCCGGATTGTAGATCGTTTGTCGTAGCGGACCTTTTCGCTTCAACCTCTGGACCCAATAGTCCAGAGTGTGTTCGAATACCCTCGCGGTTATAAAAACCGGGGCATGCGTGGAGACCAGGCGTAGGGGTCATTAGTGCTTTATCAGACAAGTGTCCAACTATTTATGTTATATTACATGGTTAGTAAGAAACATCTTCCAGGGAGAATAGTTCCGTTAGGGGTTCCTTTCCCTGGGAGGCATGCCCTAAAGTGCATGTCCGGACTGCGAAAAGAGCAGAAAAACATCTGGGGGCAGGTAAATAAATAGGTAAGAAATCATCTTTTAGTTCACCGACCGAGTATTCCCTTAAGAACGCTAGCTTTCGGCTTCACCCAGTCTGAGGTACACATCCGGCTGACCCAGCAGTAACAATCGCAGAGGTGCTCCCTTTACCACCTAGCCGAACAATCGGGAACGTAGGGGTAAGCACAGGAGCCAGGCAACCTAGCTTGGCCAAAACTTAAGTCATATCGATGCATATAATGGTGAATAAAAGGTACATGCGGAAGTGTGACACATGTGTTGGGCATAAAGCCCGTATTAATAAGCTTCTGTTAAAGAAGCCCCCAGGTATAATGAGCGTGGGTAGTGCGTCAAGTGTGTGCGAACAAAGTTTCGACAAGGAAAATTTTTACAAGCAACTTTTTTACAAAAAAGTATAATTCTTGGTCGAACCGAACACAAGTTAGAAATTTAAAACTTTGAGCATGAAGGCAACTTAGCTGGTTAATGTGTTAGGTATTGACGACGCGGTCCGAGCTTGATGCGGGACAAGGTTCCATCCCCCAAGCCGGTCCCGAGGTGGCGGAGCAAGGAGCTCGGCACTCCGAAGTGGTGACATAGCACGGTCAATGCAGGATGTCTGAGTGATGCCGAAGTCCCCGGCATGAGGTAATGAAGTGTTGACGAAGCCACCCGTCCAGCCGAGGTGACATCAAAGGATATAGTCCAGCTGGATCATTTTCCTGTGCACAAAAAATAGTGCAGACCGGGGATAATAGTAATAATAGGAATTAAAAAAATGTTGCATAATAAATAATTTATGCAAAGTGAGTAGTAAAAGAAATATGGCCTGGCGCCGAAGTCGATGTCGATGCAGGTCGTCGGCGTAATGCAATAAAGGCGTGGCAAAGCCTGGATTCACAGGTCGGTCCGAGTTCCGAATGTTGCGTTCGCCGAACTATGTACGAAAACTGACCGAACCATCATGCAACCTCGATAATGCGGCCACCATTTGATAGACCTGTGTACATATGCTGGACTAATCAGAGTAATAATTCCTTGGGAAAAATTTAACCCAAACAAGCAAAAAGAAATATTAGGATTAATAGCACCTGGTTTATTTGTTGTAGCAATCCGAAGGAAGGTGATTCCCAAAATTGGGACTCAATCCGCGCACCCATGCCTGGTCGGCTAGTGACGCCGAAGTGTCCGGAGTAGGTTGATGAAGAGATGGCGAAGCCCCCAGTCTAGCCGAGATGTCGAAGTAGGTCGGCGTGATGGACACCAGCTTGAAGAAGCAATAGTGCGGCCCTGTCGATGTAGGTCGTGACGTGGTCGATGCCGGCTTGATGAAGCGACCGTGTGGCGATGCCGGTATGCCCGCTCCGTGTAATCCGTGGGGCGGCGATATTGGTGATGATTTATCCTTCGCGATGTCGGACTCTTGTTCGGCTTGCCAAGATGATGATCCGAAGAAGTTGAGCTTGGCTCAACAAAGTGACGACGTGTCTAGCGCAGGTCGGCAGCCATAGAGCAATATTGCCGGACTGGTTTAACACCAGCATGATGTTGAAGATCATGTTCAAAAGATCTTAAAGTTAGTGGGATGTGTTCGGGAATAAAACACAATACCCCATACAAAACTTCCTTCAAAAAAGATGTCCGAAATCCCGTTCATAAAAAAGACGAACTCGGGTCGGATTCGTTTTCGCGCAGAAAACAGATCCAAAAAGTGATGCACTAATCGGAAGTTTCCTGGAGTTTGGACGGTCGGATCGAGCTGAATTTTTGGCAGGTGGTAGATAAGGGAATTCCGCAGCAAATCAACGGTTGGATCCTCCAAAGGACATCCGAGCTAGATGCTGAATACCACGCCCTAAACTCGTCCGGATTCTCGTCCAGATTCAACGGGGCTCCGGTATATCGGAGATTGCCGGAGATTCCTCCATCGGAACTCGAAGAAATTTTTGCAGGGTTGTTGTAGACTTAATTCCGCATAATTCCACCGAAGTAATCGTTTAGGCGACACTCGAGGAGGCGGTGGCGGCGGATACAAGTTTGCTGTCCAGAAAAACAGCACGGTCGCCTGAGGTCAATGTTGACGTTGAGCCCCCGAGCTCCATGGATGACTCCTCCATGATCTTGATAGAGATCGGAGTTGGTGTTGATGAAGGCCTTCATCCGAACATGACGATCGACGGTAGGGCGCAGTCCTCGGTCAAGCCAAGGTGACCAGTCGAGCTGGTGACGAAGAAGCCAACGTCGCAGTTGACCTGCAGTCAAGCCATTGATCCTTTCGCCGTCACACAGCGGAACTCTCAATGAAAGCACCAATGTCGGTGTCAAAACCGGCGGATCTCGGGTAGGGGGTCCCAAGCAGTGCGTCTTAGAATCAATGGTAACAGGAGACAAGGGACACGATGTTTTGCCCAGGTTCGGGCCCTCTCGATGGAGGTAAAATCCTACGTCCTGCTTGATTAATATTGATGATATGGGTAGTACAAGAGTAGATCTACCACGAGATCAGGGAGGCTAAACCCTAGAAGCTAGCCTATGGTATGATTGTTGTATATATCTCTATCGACTAGCCTGGCCTCGGTTTATATAATGCACCAGAGGCCTAGTATAACAAGAGTCCTAGCCGAATACGCCGGTGGGGGAGGAGTCCTTGTCTTGATCGCCAAGTCTTGTGGAATCTTCCTTGTATGCGGCAACTGTCCGGACTGGCCCATGAGTATACGGCCATGGGGATCCTCGGCCCAATCCAACTAATCGGGAGACGACGTGGTGAGTACCCCCTAGTCCAGGACACCGTCAGTATGATTTCGGCGCACTACGACGCCGGTCTTCCATGCCTTGCTCAACATAGAGCACTTCGACCCACTTTTAATTTAGTGCGTCCGTGTTGGCCTACAACTGTCGCTCCTTGCGTTTCATGCTCCTAGCCGTCGCAATGAGGCGCCGCCAAAAGCGCTCTTGTTCGAAGGGGTCTTCGGGGATGACAAAGTCCTCGGTGCCGAGGCTTTCATCCTCCTCGGACTCCGGCATATAGTTATCATCGGCCCCTCTAAAGAGGTCATCGGGATATGAATCCTCGAGATGTCTTTCTAGTGTGCCATTTTGCCCTAGAGAAGCTTGATGGTCTCCCTCAGGGTTATCAGCGTCACCGACTTCTAGCACGCTATTATCAGCGGTTGCATTATTGCTGCTAGGCTCCCCATTGTTATCCCTTGCGCGTCTTCACCGACATCTTGGAGGGGTATTGGGGGTGTCCACCATGTAGACATCTTAAGTAGATGTAGCAATCCACCTGCCGGTGTTTACCAGGGGCGAGGTGTCCTCTGCGGTGCCATCGGCATCTTCATCCATGTCTGTGTCCTGAAAGTAGTCTAATTGGTCGGTTAAATCATCGACCGTGGTGACTAGGTGGGTGTTGGGTGGGATGTAAATTTCCCGGCCGTCGGCTTTAAGTTCGACCAGATCATAGACCGAAGTCTTGCCGTCCGAGATGGACGTGCCCTGGATACGGACAAGCATCTCATTAAGGTGAGAAAACTCTTCCAGATTTATTACTGGGTTGTAAGCGGGTTGCATCGAAGTATGCTCGGCCGAGAACTTGGCGTGTCTTCGGCGCGAAGGGGATCCGGGAGTGATTCTAGATTCTGCGCCAAGGTCAGGTCCAATCCTGACGTGATTCCCGAAGTGGGGGCCGGATCTACATTCGGGCCGGAGATTGGAAGGGCATTGGCCGAAGTAGTCACGTCGGGGGTCTCTAACAATGCCGACGAAGATCGATTCCGGGGTCGAGCCGCCGACGCTGGATGGGTTCTTGATTCGGTCGGAGGCCCATCCCGACAGGACGAGCTCGCCACGGGAATCGCAATGTACTCGAGGCCGCCAAAGGTCACGATCCGACCTGGGGCGTAGTTCTCGACCGAGGCCAGGTAGCCTGTCGAGTCGGCGCAAAAGACCATGCTGCCGAACACAAAAGGCTGGCCGGGGGCGAAAATGCTCCCCGGGCCATTAGGGCGGTTGATCTGCAGATGAGCCATCGATCCTTCTGGTGAGCGCGCAACGGAATACTCATTGAAAGCACTAGTGTCGGTGTCAAAACCGGCAGACCTCAGGGTAAGGGGTCCCGAGCTATGGATCTCGGATCAAGGGTAATAGGAACGGAGGAGACGATGTTTACCCAGGTTCAGGCCCTCTTGATGGAGGTAAAACCCTACGTCCTGCTCTTATTTACATTGATGAAGATGTATCAAATACAGAGTTGATCTACCTCGAGATTGTAACATGTGATCTAACTCTAGGGCTACGCGAATGATTTTGTGTTGATGTCCCCTCTAAGGGATAAAGACTTGTATACACGCCGGGGGGTATCTAGGGTTATAAGGTCGGCAACCAGGAGCTAGGCGGCGGCAAAGATCTTGGAGTACACGTCAAGTCTTCGGGAGAGACAGTCTAGATCACGCCTCCTGCGTACGGCCTTCGGAGTCCACCTTGACCACGAATGAGGGCTCGTCGGCCCACCCTGACGAGAATGGGCCGACTCTCTTAGTACCCCTTATCCAGAACACCGTCACCGGGCGTCTGAGACGCTCGTCTCGGCCGATTATCTGTGACCGGTCAGTGATCGGGTCGTCTGTCCGAGTGTTTAAGGTGAGTTTGGGACGTCCGACTATAGATGCTCTTAAGCAGGCAAAGACTATCTTATGCATGGGGTAGTGGTGATTGTATTTGGGCTATTTCGGCCCGCCGCTGCGCATACCACACCGAGTCGAGAGCTCCGACAAGCTGCGGCTCCCACCCGACGACAGATGTTGCGCACGAACTCTGGGTGTCCATTTGACTACGGTCTCCGGTGGTCGCCCGTGAAGGCATCGGAGACCAGCAAAATGCCCGCGCGACACGGCCGTGGCCCACACTCCCAGTCTCATCGAGATCTAAAAAGCTCGCACTCAGCGCACAAAGTGCACAAACACGCATGCGCGCAGCGCTCGGCATGCCGAGCTCACCCTGGTTTTTACTCCTCAACGAGAACGAACGAAACAAATGCGACATGAACACCCCCAACAATCCCACCGCAAAAAAAAAAAAAACACCCCAACAATTGACAAAGAGACAGAGAGCAAGTACATTTCGTCGCAGCAGAAGCGGCTCGATCGATCGCATCACAACCGGAAGAGCTTCTTGCACGCCTTGAGAATGTTGTGGTTGCCTCTCTTCTTCTTCGTCTTGGCCTCCTCTTTCGGCCGACCTTCCTCTCGCTGCGCCTCCTTCTTCTCCTCGTGCTCCTTCTCCACGCCGCGCTCCTCCTCGGCCACCGCATTGTGGTCGTCGCCGTGCTCGCTGTCCCCTTCCATGTCGTGGATCCTCCAGTAGTGCCCGTCGCCCTTGCCGGGAGCCGCGGGGTGCCTCCGCATGGAGAAGGCCCTCCTCATAGCGCCCGGCAGGGCGCCCCTGGCCTTGTCGCCGGACCTGCTGCAGAGCCTCTGCGAGCCGGTGGAGAAGGTCCTCGCCAGGGTGACCGCCCCGATGGCGAGCCCTTCCCACGCGTTGGTCTCCTTGGTGTGGGTCAGCTCCAGCGATCGCCTGGGCCGGGCGCTGGTCACCACAGCCACCGCCACCGGCGGGGGCGAGGAGCCGAGGCTGGAGTAGCCATTCATCTCGAACGACGGATCTAGGTTCCTTGCTTCCGCGAAATGGAGCTGGTAATCAAGGAGTCTCTGTGGGCAGGTGGTGCTGATCAGCACAAGGACAAGATCATGGACAAGTGAGAGTTGGTGAACCCCGTGAGAGCATCCAAGATTTGGCCGGGAATTTATATTCACCTCCTGTCTCCTGCACACCACTTATATACAGCCTTGGCGCTTTGTTTATGCAAACAACTAGCACGGTTAGTTTTTCAGCTCGATCGTTGGCCTGGTAAACAGGTCGGTGCAGGGGGGTTAATTACGGGTGGCGTCTACGAGGGTGTGTCAGGCGCTCGGTTTTTTAGTGCGTGGGTTAGGGAGATGTCTGTTGGAAGACGAAACAGATCACTGATTTTAGCACGGTACTCGACTGCTCGTCCTCGTCGTCGATTTTGTATGCCGCGGCCACGTGATTCCAACGGTTTTATAATGGTCTCTGTTCCTAGTGTCTTTGACTTGAGGGGGGCTTAGGCGGTGTGCTTAAGTCGGGGGTCACGAGCGGATCGATGTGCTAATGTCTCGTTCTTTGAAAATTACTACAGTGCTCACGGCCCCTGGAAGACATCGGGTCAAATCGAATCAACTGCGGAGTGGAAGTCGGGGACGCATATGGACCTTGTCGGGCAGATGTTCAGCAACGTACCTGCTTTACCACAGAGTTTGACAAGACTTCGTGTTGTCGATGTGGGTAAAGGAGTTGTGAAGGTGATAGAACGCTCAGAAGAGAAAAGAATGGCGTTGATTAACCTTTTTCCCTGTAATTAAAGAGTAAAGGAGAACCGGTCAATCCATCACTTTTGTGCAGTTGGGAAAGGCGTGCTGCTTGTTGACGTTCAGGGCAGCCGCCAACGTAAAGAGGCTCTCGACTCGCCGGCGACACAAGCAGAGCGCGCAGATGAAGAAGCGCGACGAACTTACCATTTGACCATTTCACACTGCTTAGGTAAGCAGTTTAATAAATGCTGATGTGGGCTTCTGTCCATAGGTGAGATGATGGGCGCACCGCCGTGAAATTTGAGGGCGGTGCCAAAATAATTTGTTCGAAGGTTACGTCACAGTCCAGCAAAGATTACGTAGGTGTAGGATTAGATTATCGCACAGGTTAACATGCATTTCATTAACTAGCGCCTAAAAGCGTTTGGAAATGGGCCGAAGCTTCAGAAGCTTTTCAGCCCGGTTTCTATTTTTTGTTTTAATTTTGTCCGGGCCGGTTTTGTTCAGGTTTTCAATTTTTATTTTTATTTTCTGTTTCTTTCTTTTTATATTTTTTTCAAATGCATGAATCTTTTGGAATTCGATCTTTTTTCCGAAATTCCTAAAAAAACAAATTTGTTTAGTTTTTAAAATTTAATTTCAAATTCGTGAGCTTCTCACCAAAAATAATGAAGCTTTTCAAATTTGTGAACATATTTCAAATAATCATGAACTTTTTCAAATTAGTGAACCTCTTTCAAATTTTGAATTTGTTTTCATTTTCTCTGACTTTTTTTCCAAAATCGATGATTTTCCAAAATATGTTATTTTTTCCCCAATTTCATGAACCTTTTTTTAAATGAACCTTTTTTTATTCTTTTTCCTATGAATTGTTTTGCAATCTATGAACTTTTTCGAATTTAATGATGTTTTTCAAAGTTTACGAACCATTTCCAAATTATGAGCTTTTCTTTGGTTCCTGAGCATTTTTTTGGTTTCGTACAAAAATTGTATGAATTTTTAAAGTAAAAAAAAAACAAATTTCATGTTTTGTTCCAAATTCATGAGTTTTCTTCAAACTAGTGATTTGTTTTTAGAAAAAATCAATAAACTTGTTTTGTTCAATTCTTTCCAACCTCATACGAATTCAATCAGTTTTTTCCTACCAGACCAATAGCTGAAAAACAAAAAGAAATACTATTGGGTGAAGCAAAGCGGCTAGCGTAAAGTTGGGTCGCGGTGTGCTTGCATGCGTGCGAGCGCCAACTTGCTACCTAGCACTTCAGGCATTGAAGAGGAGGATTCGTCACATGACAATCACAACAACTATGTACGCTGCAAAAAGAGCAAATGAGCCAAAATTCGGGTGTCAAACAATTTTGGACGTGCATACATAATGACAGGGAATCGGTCGGTCGCGACGGCTCACCCGGGGATTTCCTATTCATCGTTCACGGCAGAGAATTGGCCGTGATATGCACTAGCAATAACGCGAGCGACGAGAGATGGGTCGGCCCATTTCTAGTGTTTACACAGTGGGGCCAACCGGTTTTGGGAGGTGTTTGTTCTATCGCAAGTTTGGATTATCCTAGGGAAAAAGGAAAGAAAAATAAACAAATTTATCCTATTCTAACAATGAGAGATGTGTTTTGGAATACGAGAGGATTTGATGGTGACATTAAGAGAAGATACCTTATAGAGTTACTCATGGATAAAAAAGTTCTCAAGATTACAAGAAACCATGAGTCCAGAATTTTCTAGATTTGACATGCAAAATATATGTGCAGGGAGAGATTTTTGTTGGCACCACACACCCTCTAGTGGAAGTCTGGTGGCCTTCTTTTGAGAGTTTATTACACTTCTTGAGATGCAATTTCTCAAGACGATGGTCACCTGGGATGTTAAAGACAAGTTCATTTGGAATTTGGTGCTAGTCAATGAAGAAATCCAACCAAACAGGAAAGAAAAATTCTTAGCTTAACTATGTTTTTTCTTTCAAAATAGCATTAGCCCTATCCTGGTAGGAGGGGGCTTTAACATTATTAGAAAATCCTATGAAAAGAACAAATCTGACACTCCTGGGCACTAGAGCTTCATGTTCAACGCTATCATTGAGCAAGCTAGTCATAGAGAACCTCATCTTAATGGAAGACAATACACTTACTGTAATAATTTACAAAATCCATATTTTTAGACGTTAGACATAGTACTATGTTGCTCAGATAGGGAGAAAAATTATCCTCCGACTGAAGTTACTACCCTAGTTAGGGAAAATTCAGATCACACTCCTCTGTATTTAGACTCATGAGATGTGCGCAAAACTGACCCCATATTTGAATCTGAGAACTCTTGGTTCTTAAGGGAAGGAATTCAGAAATTGGTGATTGACACCTGGCTGGACCACTACTAGGGAAAACCTTATACATGGAGTTTATCAATAGCGCGTGTTATAAAGAGACGCTATTGATAATTAACAGGACCGCGTGGTTACCAAGGGCGCCACTACTATCTACATCGCAGTAGCGCAGCTCCACGGAAACGCGCTACGACAATCATGTCCGCACCGTTGTTGACAGGCTAGGTATAGTAGTAGCGCCATTCGAGATCACACGCTACTACTAAGAGAATAGTAGTAGCGCGTTTTCAAGGGAACGTGCTACAACTAAGTTTGTACTGTGCCACATGGCGGGCCCCACTTAGAAGTAGCGTGGCTGGCCAGAACGCGCTACTGCTACTTTTTAGCAGCAATGCATTTTCCCTGCCCTCGTTACTGCTAAGACGCAGCAGCCACCTTTTCCTATCCCCCTCCTCCTCCCCCATCATCTCTTCCTTCACTTTCCCCTAGCTCCCACCTCTCTCTCTTCCTCACTTTGCTTCTTCCTCACTATTCCCCCCATTACTCTCTTTCTCTCTCTTTAATGCTCCTAGCTAACTACACCACCTTCATTAATGCAACTCCTTTCTCTTTTCGCTCACTTTTCCTCTCCCTCCACTAGTTAGAGCCATCTCCTTCCCCAACTAGATAGATAGATTTACTCATTTAATGAAGTGACCTATGTACCTCCCCAACTAGATCTAGCCATGTGAAGAAGTAACATTTGTCCACTTTTGATCACTCCCTAGGTGTGTGTGGTGACACAGATCAACCTCATCACCATGCTCGATCTCTATCTTGAGATAGGTGATTAAAAAATTGTTTTTGTAAGAATGGAAATATGTGTGTGTGTGTGTGTGTTGTGTGTGTGAGTGATGTGAACTAATCGGGGGAAATTGTGCATGTGGCATGAGTTGCCACCGAATTGTGCTTGAGTTGCCGAGGTTTTGCTGAAATATCAATTTATTTCTGTTTCGGCGAATTTCGGGCAAACTCTATATGTCCTATTTTTAGGGAAGGTCATGCAGAATTTTTGTATGACTTTGATGCATGCATGCATTTTTATAATCAATTTGACTATTATTACCGCAGGCGATCATGATGGTCAGTGGAATGATGGTGGAAAGGTGGTTGCAAGCGGCGGTGCATGGCATGAATAAAAATAACCGGACAGAGATTTTATGTCCATGTCTAAGATGCAAAGGAGGAATTTGGCTCGACCCCTATGAAGATGGTCATTTGAAGGCGCACGGCTCATGATTGGTTTCATGGATGGCTATACTCGATGGATAATTGAAGACGATGATGATGAGGACGCCGACAGGGAAGCCAATGATGACACTGGGCCAAACAAAGAGATGACCGATAATAGCGGCGGAGAAGAGGCCGGACATGGCGGCGGAGAAGATGTGGACACGTTGTAGCCTTCATTGTTAGTAAGTTCAGTCGTGCGGGACCCTGATGTTCGAGACCTGCTTCGCAAGAAGACGAGTACCTATAGAGCTTCTTCTAGAAAGGAGCCCAAGCTGGAGCAACTGGTGGTAGACTCGAACACTCCGTTGTATGATGGTTGCGATCCCGAGGTGACCCGCTTGAGTTTTAGGATAGAACTTCTAAAGAGGAAGGCTAAAAAATAATGGACCGATGGTAGCCTCAATGAGCTTCTTAAGTACCTAAAGAAGGTTCTTCATGCGGGAATCTATGTCCTACTAGTATGGATGATGCCAAGAAGATTGTGTGCCCACTTGCTCTGCCGCACATTAGATACCATGCATGCATCAATGATTGCATCATTTATCGGAAGGAGCACGCAAAAAACCAGTTGTCCGGTGTGCAATGCTTCTCGATACAAGAAAGCCGAAAAGAAATCTCCCAGAAAGTTGTATGGTACTTACTGATCACTCCCAGTCTGCAACATTATTTCATAGATCCCAAGGAAGCAAAGCTCATGCGTTGGCATGCGGAGAGGAAAAAGCCCGACAATGGAGATGATCCGAAGCTGAGACACCTCGCGAATGCAAGCTAGTGGAGAGCGTCCAACGGCGAATATGGATATTTCACATGTGATGCAAGGAACATCATGCTTGGCACGAGCACCATTGGCATGAATCCATTTGGCAACCAAAACACCAACCATAGTACATGTCCATGATGGTGCATCGAACAAAGGAATCTCCATCCGTTTATTAAAGCTCTCGTGGCTGGTAGTTGAGTTGTTTTGTTTCTGTACCCAGGGCCTAGACTAGTACCTCCTAACACTCCACCTTCTTTTGATGTAAATTATAACACATTCTGACAGCTTCCTGTCCTTTTAATTAAAAGTTAGTAGGAGCCTCTCCTACTGTCAGCAAGTTCTAAAAAAACAACCATAGCACATGGCCTGTGTTTGTATGGATGTACGACCTCCCCCCTTGTTGTGCATGAAGTCAAAGTACATACACATGAGCATGCAAATTCAAGGGCCGAAACAACTGGAAAATAATATTAATATGTATCTGGGGCTACTTCAAGAGGAGTTAGACATGTTATGGAAAACACCAGCGAAAACATGGGACGCCAGCAAAGGTGAGTATTTCTATATGAGAGTTGCACTAATAACAACGGTCCACGACTATCTCGGTTACGGATATGTCGTAGGCTAGGTGTGAAACAGATATTGCGGATGCACGCAGTGCATGGATGATACGACATCTCAACAGCAACAAAAGATGGCGGGTCTGGGAAAATCATGTACATGGGGCATCGAAGATGGCTCGCGAAGGATGACCGGTGGAGAAACCGTGGAGATCTATTCAAAGGTGAGGCTGGGAATGGAGGACCTCCACATAAGCAGAGCGGCACCGAAATCCATGAGCTGTTGAAAAACTGGGAATAGTGCCCCGCACCGGGAAAGATGGTGAAAAAGGCGTCGGAGTCGTTGCTGAAGGTATGGAAGATGAGGTTTGTTTTCTGGGACTTGGAGTACTGGCCCAAACTCGACACACCTCATTGCATTGATCAAATGCATATCATGAAGAATGTCTTTGAGAGCTTGCTTGCAACACTGATGAACATGCCGGATAATACCAAGGATGGGCCGAAGGCAAGAAGAGACTTGGAAGATTTGAACATCAGGGCTGATTTCCACATGCCGCCCCGGAAAAAGTTAGAGGAGATGGAGACGGAGACGGAGGCGTGGGACAAGGGAAAAAAGTGAGCACAAAGGAAGAGAATTATTGCCCCCGTTCTTGCTTCACCTTATTCTCGAACGAGATCGATCAATTCTTCAAGTGCCTTACCGGATTCAAAGTTTGTTCCGGTTACTGTGGGAAGATAAGCAGATTTCTAGACACGAAGAAGAAAAGGTTCAACAAGATGAAGTCTCATGACTGTCATGTGATGATGACGTAGATACTAGCTGTTTCCCTTAGAGGGATAATGGACAAGCACGTCTGTGACACGCTTATTGGTCTCTGCAACTTTTCAACGTTATCTCTCAAAAGTCGATTAGTGTGAAGCAGCTCCGAATGTACAGGAAGAGATTGTTGTAATACTCAATGAGCTTGAGATGTAATTCCCGCCCGCGTTCTTTGATGTCATGGTGCATATGTGTGTCCACATTGTGGACGACATAGTAGACCTGGGGCCAACATTCCTGCACAACATGGTGTCGTTCGAGAGGATGAATAGGGCCATCAAAGTATTTGTTTGTAACATGTACCGTCCGGATGGAAGCATTGTCCAGGGATATCTTACACAAGAGTGCATCTCTTTCTATCTATATAGCGGAGACCGGCCTATTGTTGGTTTCCCTGTTAAGAAGCACTTGGGAGGCTTGAAGGAGAAGGTCACTCCAGCGGTCGCACGTAACTGCATGTGGGTTACTCGGATCGACGCAACGACTTTGACATAGCAAACTTAGTAGTGTTACACTACCTAGATGTGGTAGATCCTTTCATGACATTGCACAAAGAAACCATCGCAAAGAAGTATCCTGACCGGGGGCTATGCAGGACGAACGCGAAGTTATCAGAGAGCACAACTCCACTTTCATGCATTGGTTCAGAGAGCATATTCTTGCTAATCCCCCGAAAGAGGGCTGTACGAATGGATTACTCATATACGCCTTAGCACATGGCCCTGAGGCCAACCTCCTGACCTATCAGGCATACGATATCAACGGATACATGTTCTAATCAGAGGCCAAAGATATAAACAGTGATTTCTAGAACTCAGAGATAACAATGGAATGCATGACCGACGATAATGCCACAACTAAAAGATTCTGCAGAAGGGTTGAGGAGATCTGGGAGCTTGACTACTCTAGACTGCACAGTGCGACAATGTTCCGTGTTAGATGGGCTAAGAATGTCGAAAGAGAAAATTGGTATTTCACTACCATGTCAATACCTGATGCCAAGAGCGCTACCATGAAGGCCATGGCAAAAAACAAGCCATGGGTACACGCTAAGCACGTGACACAATGCTTCTTCATAACCAACCAGAGCAATCCGAGTCGTGTTGTCGTGAGGAGAGTCAAAAGGAACATCATTGGAATGGATGGAGTCGCCAACAAGGAAGACCACGACCAATACGACAACCCGATGTGGGAAGATGACGATGACGATGAAGCATACATCAAAAGAAGAATCAATACTACATTACCTAAGAAAGATTGTACTCCATGGAAAAGAAAATTTCACAATGAGGGGCTCAATTATTCGTCAATGAAGGAAGGGAAAGAAGCTCACTCAAAAACAAAAACGACAACGCTGAGAAACCGCGCTTAATTGTTATCTGTGAAATGATGTGTAATATAAACCGCTCCCTGAGTTATATACACTGTATCCAATCTGATCCCCTTCTTCCCAGCTTGGCCTTCTTTCAGAAAAAGAAAAGGAAAAAATGAGAAAGGAAAGAAGAAAATAAAAAGAAAAATACAAGGAATTGAAAAGAAAAGGGAAAAGTAGGAAATAAAATAAAAAATTAAAAGAAAAGAAAAGGCAGAAAGGAAAAAAGAAAATTAAAATGAAAGGAAAAAATGATAGGCATAGCAGTAGCTTGTTTTGTCTAAAAGGTGCTACTGCTAAGTCAAAATAGTAGTAGCGCTTTTCTGGACACGCGTTATAGCTATCTTAGATGTAGCGTGTTTTATCTTGACACAAGCTACTACTAAGTTAGCTATAGTGCGTGTCCAAAAAGGCGTTACTGCTATTTTGACTTAACCGCACTGCGTGGGCCTCTCTGCCACAATTCCTCCCATTCCTCCCCTTTCTCCTCACACCATCGCTGGAGCCCTCGTCGCCCTTGCCTCCTCGCGCCGTCGCCGGAGCCCATCCTCACCCCGCTTGCCTTCTCCTCGATGTCGCCGCACGCCTTCCTCCTCCTCCTACTCGACCTCGCTGGCACATGCAGCCTCCTAGACGTCGCCGAACGGCTGCCTCCTCCTCCTCGACCTCGCCGGTGCTTGTAGCCTCCTCGACGTCACCGTCTCCCCTGACCCTCCTTGCGTCCGACCATCCTCGGTACCGCCGTCTCCCCCGACCCCCCTCTATAAGCCCCCACCCATCCCCGACCTCTCCCCTCCCCTCTTCTCTACTCTCTCTCTCTCTCTCTCTCTCT
>NC_041381.1:505819510-505847571 GCF_002162155.2 Triticum dicoccoides | reverse complement strand
GTGCAATATTAGTGCCATATGAACCCTAGTTTAGTGCTAGGTTAGTGCTAGCTTAGTGGCTATTTTTTAGTGCTAGTTAGTATGAAGTCTAGGTTTCAAATTGTTGCTATTTTTTAGTTAAAGCAATTGTTGTTATTTTTTAGTTAAAGCAATTATTGCTATTTAAATAATTGATCCCTAGGACAGTGATTAACACTAGTTAGTATCAACCCTAACTCGTTTCAAATTACGTAATCTGAACCCTAGGTTAATTAGTACGAACCCTAGGATAGATTAGGTAGTATGAACCCTAGTTAATTAGTATGAACCCTAGTTATTATGAACCCTAGGTTTCAAATTAGGACAGAAATTTAGTTAGGTTTTCAAATTAGGACAAAAATTTATCTTGGTTTCAAATTAGGACAGAAGTTTAGATAGGTTTCAACCTAGGACAGAAATTTAGGCAGGTTTCAAATTATGACATAAATTTAGCTAGGTTTCAAATTATTACATAATTCTCTCTTTTCTGTTTTATAAATTCAGTGCCATGTATAGGTTGATGTTATTCTGTTTTCTAAATTCAGAGGCAAGTGGTTTGATGTGTATGTGGTGATAAAGAAGTATCCTTTCTAACGATGGCACCAACACCGATGGCGGTGCCGAGACTGGCGGGGAAGGTACCGGCGCTGAAGCCCCTAACGAAAAGAAGAAGCAGAAGAATCCAAGGACATGAAAACCTAACAAACTCGACATCGGAAGACTGCTGGTCACAAAGATGCACCCCAGAAAATTTGAGCCAGTAGAGCCAGATGAACCTCGCATGTGCTACAGGAACCAAGTCGGATGCATCCTACGAGAAACCGCAAGCATCAACGACATTGACTTAAGGAGTAAACCAAATTTGGAGTACTTGCTCCTAACGAAGCTGCACAAGAGATTCCAGTTCCCCGACTGGGATAACTGCATTGAAGACCCATGGGATGATCCTGCGATGAAAAATATTAAAAACCACGCCATGGGCATGTTTAGAAATGATTTGGCCTCCTGGTAAGGGAGGGTGAAACGAGCTATTGAGGCTAATGTACCCCTGTCCAAGATTCTGGAGGAAAATCTGTCACTTAAGGAAGAGGAGTCCCAAATGTTCAAGGACACTTGCGCTACCAACGCAGCCAAGGCTAAGTCTGAGAATTTCAAGGGGCTTCAGCAAAGGAACACAGGGAACCAACGCCACGGAAGCCGTGGCTACCTTGGCAAAAGGCCCATATGGGATAAGGAGGACGCGGAATGTGAAGCCGGTGGGATCCCAGACCCCTTTGCACAGTTCACCGACCCGTTGGAGCGTCACTTCATCAGGGCCCGGTACAAGTGGGACAAGGAAAAGAAGGTTTTTTACACGAACCCAATCACGAGCAAATTGATTAGAATACTGGTAGTTATTCTTTTAGCACCTTACATTTAGCTTCTGATCAAGCCGGCTACACGTTCATAAACTGTTCACGTTCCATTTGCAGGAGAAGCAACACAGGCTTGCGGCCGAAAGCGACTCTTCATCGTTGAGGCCCAAGTGGGACACCACTCCCAATCGGGGCTTGAACGAACTGAAGGGACTCCCTTTGGACCAGCGGCCGCAATATTGACGTGTGCACGATGTCGGAAACAGCGTCACATGGAAGGTCTATTACAACGAGGGCCTGGAGGCTGAGAAGCAAAAAAGGAAGTTAAGTCAAGCGGACATCGTCGAGAAGGTGAAGCTTGCATTCGACAAAAAAGTAGTTGAGGACAAGAAAAAAGTAGCTCAGGAGAAAAATGAGTTGGTCCAGTAGGCAGTCGCTACAACTTTAGATGCCTGGAGAAATGATTTTGCTACTAACTTGATCCTGGTTGTCATCAATTGGGCGAAGGAAAATCCAGACAAGACGTCACATGATTTTCCCATGCCCAGCTTCGTCGGGAGCACCTCGGTGAACATCACAATCGCACCATCACCTGCTCTCGCAATCGCGCCTGCTCCCGCACCCACACCAGTTCATAGCAACCGGTCCTCTATCTCTAGCGTGCTAGGCAGGCCTTCGTCTTTGGCTGAGCTCGACGCCCTCATGGTAATTACACGTCGCACAAACATATATCTAGAATATTCTGTTTTCATTGCCTTTCGGATATTTTACGCCAGAGACATGTCTTTGCAAGCTGACGGAACCCCATGCACCGTACTCTACGTGATCAAAGACTAGAAGGTGGACATGGGGAAGGAAGTGATAACGAAGCCCTTGGAACTCATGTTCCACGGCCAACCGATCCCCATTGGCCACTTCGGGGTTAACTAGTCGAGTGTGAAATCGGGGCATGGGGATTTGCCTCCTCTAGTACGGCTCGGGGGAGAGGATGACGAGACCCTCATGCCGCTTGGAAACTGCAAGGGTTGGATGTTGCTATGGCCGAAGAATCTTCTTCACTTGGAGGCGGCCGAGAGCACAATAACCACACATCAGCAAGCAGGTATGAACACCACCACCCCTCCTATGCAATTACGAGCACCTATAGTGTCGGGTGAGAGCGGCGGACGACGCGAGGAAGGGGGTTCAATAGTGGATGATGTAATCACCCCCTTAGAACAAATAATGGGTGATGAGATGGAGAAGGATGACCCTCTTTGGTTCCTTAATATAGGCGCCTATGACGAGGACGTAGAAATGATGAGTCAGCCATATTACTTGAGATATCAGCATGCTGATGAGGAGATGGATGATGTGCTCGGGCAGGAACGACCTAAAGTCTCTCTTCATGCAATCCTCACAGGACACACCTGACACTACAAAAAAAATACACTTCCGTGATGATACGTGTTTGTCACAGTAGGTCGCGTTTTTTGTCATGCATGTACATCCATGACAAATTTATGACAGAATCAAGATAGTCATACCTGTGCTGTCGTAGAAGTGTTCCATGACATTACCAAAATTATCATCACGGAAGTGTCCACTTCCATGACGATAAACCGCATGTCACAGAAGTGCTTTCGTCAAGGGTGACCGACATGTGGCATCCACCGTAACGGAACGCTGTTAAGCTATCGGGTCGGGTTTTGGATCTAATAACCCATTAACAGCCCCAACCAATGGGGATTTTCCACGTGTAAAATCATCATTGGCTGGAGGAGACACGTGTCAGGTCCGCGCTGGCACAAGTGTCACTCATCCAATGGGCGAGACACGCCTATGATATGTTGACACATGGACCGGCCCATCAAGTTTAAATGGGCCGGCCCAACTAAAGGCCCACAAGATTTAGCGGACCATAATGGGCCGGTCCAGCTAAAGGCCCACGAGATTTTGCGGGCCATAATGGGCTGGCCCAGCTAACGGCCCACAAGATTTCGCGGGCCATAATGGGCCGGCCCAGGTAAAGGCCCACAAGATTTTTGTTTGCCATAATGGGCCGGCCCAGGTAAAGGCCCACAAGATTCTTGCAGATCATAATGGGCCGGCCCGGCTAAAGGACCACGAGATTTCGCCAACATTAACGGGCCGGCCCAGCTGTAGGCCCACAAGAATTTGAGGGCCCTAGTAGGCCGGCCCATTAACTGGCTGCCATGTTTTGGGCCAAATGCCGACCCATATTTGATCCGGTCGATTAATGGCCTGCCACGTTCCGGGCCTAATAGTGGCCCATATGAGATCCGGCTCATTAAAAGCCTACCACGTTCTGGGCCAAATTACGGACCAGATCAGGTACAACCCTTTAAGAGGCTATGGGCTCAATTATGGCTCATATTAGATTCGGCCCGTCAACTGGACACTATACTTTTGGGCCCACTTGCTAGAGGCCCACTTAGTAATTCGGCCTGACATTAGTTTTGGCCTCTTAAGGACCCGTTTAACATTTCAGCCCAATTTCAGCCTGTTAAATGTCAGCCATATAGTTGGGCCTAACTACGGCTCGGTTTGCATCCGGCCTGCTCGCAGCCGATATCTGATTGGGCCAAACAAGGACCGAGACAATTTTGGCCTGTTAAAAGCCCGTGATTTGATTCGCACAATCATGGGCTGGGGTTCATTTCGGGCTGCTGCCGGCCCGTTAGCTGTTCGGCATGTTTCAGGCCCAACCTACATCGTGATTGCATGACGGCCCGATTATGTACCATAATTTTACGGTTTGGCCGGTTTACTGCGAAGACAGTAAAATAACTGCAGTATTGTGAATAAGAAAAAACCTAGACTATACAATAAAGAAATTATAGCATATTACATCCACTGGGCATCAAAGTTCGCCACTATGATAATAAAGCACAAGCAGACAGCAGATTACATACACTGGGCATCAAAGATCGCCACCAGTGCAAATAAACACGCCGAAAAAATAATATACAAAACCAACAGCACTTCAATAGAGTTCAAGAAAGGTTAGCCCTGTTGGGGAGTTGCAGTGCAAGCAGCTGAGCAAGATGATGAGACTACGCTTGTTCAACACTTAAATCTTCCTCACTCTAAAAGATAAACAAGCAGACAAATGACATGTTTTGCACATCAAATTATCAGTGCTGACAATTCATCACATTTCTTACTGACGAATAAAGTGACACAGTTTAAAATTGCATTAACAAAATATGGTATTGTTCAGGTCAAGACATGGTAGGAAATGACATTGTGAAGGAGTTGGCAGCTTCACGACACCACTGGATTACAGATCAAGAACTCATAAGTATCAATGGTTAGTGTGCTGTCAATTTATCCCATTTCAGATTGGCAAATAAAGAGATGGTTTAAATAATACTCCCTCCGTCCGGAATTACTTGTCATCAAAATGGATGTGTCTAGAACTAAAATACATCTAGATACATCCATTTCAATGACAAGTATTTTCGGACGGACAGAGTAGTAGAATGATATGACATTGTTCATAGTTAAGACATTGCAGAATATGACATTGTGCTGTAGTGGGTAGGTTCACCACACCACTATATTACGGATGAAGAACAGAAGCATACATGTTGTGCAAAAGAAGATCACTTGCTCTGTATACTTTAATTTACATGGTATGAATAAGGAACTTGGTTGTACAACTGAAAACTTAAATTGAGAAAGGACAAACTTTTGTTTATGAACTACTCCCTCCATTCTAAAATAGATGACCCAACTTTATACTAACTTCAGTACAAAATTGGGTCATCTATTTTGGAACGGAGGGAGTACATAATAAACTTTAAACATGCAATTTGATGCAAACACCAAAAATAAATAGCTGTTGCAGTCATGCCTAACCAAATATATACAACAAAGTTTGAAGGCTTGAGATGGACAAACTTACATTATTGGTGAAGATAGGCTCTATAAAGGCCTTGTCCATGCTGATGGGGGGGGGGCAATTCAAGAAGTTTACCACAAAATCTTCTTCATAAGCATTGCCTTTATTCTACATTTTGTTAAGAGTAAATATAGATGTGATAATATACAAAAAAATGGAGAATATTTAAGATAAGATGAAGAGTGATGCTACATAACCAAGTAGCTATAAATGTAAGTGCAGCGATACAGGCAAAAGGTAATACAAGCAAAAGGTACAGCCAAGAGCAATGCACAGCTAAACTTCTTCAGTACCAACCTTATGGTAAGAGTAAATATAGATCTTATGTGTAGAAAATGGAGGGAAAAGGAAAATAAGCTGCAGACTGATGGTACATGAACAACTACCTGTCATTATAAGTACATTGATAAAGGACAACATATACTTACAAGAACAATGCAGAGCTAAAAAACATTAGCATTGGATACTGAAGAATTTGGAGCGAACAATTGATAAGCAAGCTATCATGCATACTGCTGTCACATAATGAACTAGGTATGTATGCAAGTACAGTGATACAGGACAACAGGTACTAACAAGAGCAAAGCAGCGGGCAGCATATTTGCGATATCCTGTCGTTCTTTTCAAACCGGAATTCTTCTTCGAGCAGATTTCCTGCAAACAAGATCCGTAAGGCACATGCGGAAAAGTAGAAGTTCAAATTGTCATGTGATTTCATAGACAGTACCTCATCCTGGGAACGAGACCAGTGCATAACAATGTTTTTCCATTCAATGTCTTCTAAATTTAGCACAGGAGACTTCACTGGAAATTCGTTTATAGATTTGCCACCAAAGTGTGATTTCCTCAGGTAACACCGATACTGCTGCAATGCTTCCTTGAAAAGCACAAGCAAGCTTTCCTCGTCATGTCTATCCAGATTGACCCTTGCCTAGTTAAAAGAATGTAATGTAAATCATTGATGTGTTCAATCAGCAGAAAACAGGAAAATAATAACCATGAATAATAGCACTTACACGTAAGTTGGACAGGAAGATGTGAAAATGGTGTTTGTCTTCACAATAATCTTCGCATGATGGGAATATATGCACGTAGTCCCTAACAACATTAAAAGCATTGTCTTTTAAACTAGGAATAAATGGAATGGGGTTCCAATCTGCAGGAATTGGCGTCTCTGCAGTTGGGATAGGTCTTCGGCCGGTGGACTTGCTGTATTTTTTGCTGGAGTGGGATTTTTCTGTGGTACAGCTGGTGCTATGGCAAATGAAATCGGTATACCTTTTGCTGGCGTGCAGGTCCTGTGTGGTGGGGCTAGTGGTGTGGCCAGTGAAGTATGGGTACAGTCTGCTGGAGTCGGTCCTACGTTTTGTGTCACAGCTCTATCGAACATGGCAAAGAAGAGAAAGCAGATTTTGGATAATAAAATGTTGGTTGAGCAGTGCCCACACATGATGAACCAGAGCGCATTAAGAATGCAACTCCTAGCTGTCTCTCGAACATTTCAGGCAGTTGGATGAAGATCCTACGTCTCCTAACCCTTCTTCTTCCTCGTCTGTGATTCTTCCCATACAGAACACCACACGGGCCGCTGGCCGGACCACCGACCCCCACCGCATGTGTTCCTCCGCCACCCCCACCCCCATCTGCGTCGAGTTTTCTTCGTTCGGCGAGGCCCCACAACCACCCGAGCCCCTTGGATCGCACCGGCGAACTCTGGTGAGCTCTGAAAAATCGACTGACCCAATTTTGAAATTTAGTCTACTGTGATTTAACTACTATGGAATATAAAAGGGGAAAACCATAAGCATTGGGAGTATAGTGTTGAGCGTGCCATGGCGGATCTGAAGGTTCAAACCGGACAAAGGCAATTTCGCAACCAAGACAAGAAATCAGAGTAAAGCAGTGGCGATCTATTTTCTTGCTGCGATAAATAAGTTGAGCAGATACGAAAGAGTACCGCCTCTAGTGCGGCGCCGTGTATGCATCTGGTGAGAATTTGACGGTGCTGCGGTAGTGATGGCTGTCAGCGACGTGGAAGCAGATCTAGGAGGGTAGACGGTGGCGGCGGGGCGTGGTGGACGAGACGCTCGTAGGAGCGGCACCGGCAAGGTGGAGGATGGCGGGGATGAAGCGAGAGGACGGGATGCAAGGATCCCGGTCTGAAGGCGTGGATGAGAGAGGTCGATCTCTTGTAATGGACGATGGCGTCGGGGTATCAGCTCCGGCATGGTGGAGGAGGACGGCGGTGGATGGGGTGGCGGACGGCGGCGGACGGAGGAGGGTGGGGTGGAGAGGGTGTTTTGGCGCCCACGGAGTACGAATGGGGAAAAGGGAGGTAGAGAGGAAGGGGGGGGGGGAACCATTTAGTCAGGGCGTGCTTGTCTCAAATGCGAGGAAATTTACAAACTTAGCCCCCGTTTCAAATTTCTACTACATCACAACAACATTAGTCGGTTGGGTATAGGACGGTAATCTCGCATACACCGAATATTTGCCGACGAGAGTTTGTTTTTGGCGCCCACCGTGTATGAATATGAATCAGGGAGGGAGTCGATTTCGGCCGAGGGCACATTGTGTTATGGCACCCACCGTGTATGAATTCGGGTGAGAGGCGGTTATGTCACGTTTGGGTGAAATTACAAACCTACCCCTATCGAAACCTATAGAAATCCAGCAGATAGGCTTTGCACGGCAGGGATAGGCAGTAGTGATTTCCATCTCTCAGATTTTGGTTTCGGGCGGTTACTGCGACTTTCCCCGCTTCGTTCAAATTTTGCACAGTGCATGTTTACCGTGCCAACTCAATTCGAATCCCGTTTGTATTCTACTATTTTTTTTCAGGTGGGATCCATTTTCAATTGGAATTACATTCTATATACATCATTTTTTTACATATATACTTTCAAAAGCACAACAAAGAATTCTGCTCCTTTATATGTATAATATGATTTACAAATACAACGATCTCGGAATCTTAAGGTTGAATTCGAATTTTTTTAACCAAATTATGTTCTACTAAAATGTATGGATCAGTAATATCTACATATTAAATAACATAGATGTGCGTGAATTCATATGAGTATGCATGTTTGATAGATCAATTTTGGTTCGAGTATGGATTACATGTATCATCATCTCGAATTCAAATATTTGAATCCCTTTTTTGTTCACTCCTTTCACACCCATTTCTCTCGCATGCATGCTCCTTCAGGTAGCCATCACTCTCTTTTCTCCAGCTCACTCGCATGCTCACTTCATGTTTCTCCTATCCTCGCAAACATGGTCTCTCGACGTCTCCCTTGAGAAGTGTCACACTCTCCCTATCATTATACATTACATGGTTTTCATTATCTCTCACGTCTCTACTGTTCTCTGGTATCACTCGGTACCTAAGCTTTCTTTTTCACCGCCACACACACAGTCTCCACTCGTCTTTCACTTTGTCTTTCTCTCTATGGGATTCTCTCACACACCCTATATGTCTCTACATATGACTCATACCACTAAAATTACTCTCTCTCTCTCTCCTGTAGACACAACATTTGTTGCGGTCTCCTTTTCGTCTCCATCTCAGACTGACACCGATCAGACAACCCCGACTACCGTCTCCTCTCTCTCTCACACACACAACTCCTGCTTCCACCCCCCTTCCCGACTACCGTCTCTCTCTCTCACACGCAAAACTCTCGCTTTCGCACCCCGACTCGTATTTCTCTCACAAGCATTTATCGACTAGCTAGCCTCTAGATAGGTTTATACACCCGCACACTCATGCTTCCACCATCGCATACATGTCTCTCTCTCGCTCCTTGTATCTATGTAGCTTTTTCTTCCCTTCTTGAGACACGCCCTCTCGGTCGTGCACACACACACTATCGCCTCATTTTAAGCTGATACCTATCGCACACACACTACTTGTGTCTTTGTCACACATCTACTCCGTCCTCCTCCACTCTCCCTCTCTCTCACACACACATGGGCTTTTTGCAACAACTAGCAAGATGCCGAGCGTTGCACGGAACATCAAGATGCATCTGTATGAGTAGTTGATCTTGTGGGGGAAAAGGATGAACGAGGGAAGACCTTATTTGCAAATATGGAGAGGGGTGTGGGTATCTTTTTGCAAAATTGCCATAGTTTCCTTCCTATCCGTCAGATATAGATCGGACGGCCTATATTGCAGGATGGCAGGCACATGATCATCACCGACAATGCTTTCTATAAGAGTAGGGATAAAAAATAGAGTTGGTGATGATGGTGGGCCTGCCATCCTGCAATGTAGGTCGTCCGATTTATATCTGACGGATAGGAAGGAAAATATGGCAATTTACCCACACTCTTCACCACATTTGCAGATAAGGCCTTCCCTCGTTCATCCTTTTCTCCCACGAGATTTTGATGTTCCGTGCAACGCACGGGCATCTTGCTAGTAAGAGTAGAAATTAGACATATACCACTTCTCGAATCTTGAAACCAACAACATGCCTCCCTTATCTCATCAAAACCGCCAAAGGAATATATTTTGAGTGAAACATAACATATTTTTAGTGATATACGTATTTCAAAACTAGACTTTTTTTCTATCAAATCGATGAATATGTATTAATCTACTTTGATCGTGTGGCAACGCATTGGCACATTGCTAGTAGTTATTATAATTTTTTGGACACCAGACAAACGATGGAGTACATATACGAAGAGAAGAGGCGCACGCACGCAGTCGGCCTCTCGCTGTCTCGCACACATGAGTGTTACATAAAGGCAACGTTAACAAATAAACCCTAAAACCCTAGGTGCATGATTGCTGCATTCGCGGGAACTGGGTATGTGGTGGAGCACCTTTGTAGGAGTTGATCGTCGGGACCATAGGTGAACGACTTGGAGCGCGGTGGCTCGCCAGTTGCCACAGACCGAGTAGCCACGTTTAAAATATCGTTTTTTAGCGGGGTTAAGAGTTCTGATTTCAAATGGCATGATATAAGTAGTAAGTAGTTTTTAGAACGATTGGTATGGAGCGAAAATGGAATTCATAGTACTACGTACCTCCTTGGCGTATGGTTGTATGGGTTTATGTTACAAGATGTTGAACCTGGTAGTTCTAGGGAAAATACTATGGTTTAGATTTAGATGCTGGTCTTGACTTGTTGTGCTCGCACTGGTAGCAGGAACTAGTAGAGGTTTTTCTTTATTTATAACTGTCCTCACTTTGTTTGGCTTTGAAGTGAATCATGGTTGTGGACATTATGGATGAATGTGCAGATATCTGTGAACATGAGTTTGATGTGGAAGTTGGACTTGGAATGGCGGGCTTGCGCGTGAACTATACCATGTCCAATGCTTCGTCTGTTATCGTTTGGAAAGTAATTTATGTTATTACATGACACGAAAAAAACATTTTGTGCCACATCAGTAGATGCACAGACATCACAACAGGCATGCTGACTGGATAAACATTTGAACCTAGCTATTATGAAGGAAATTTTGTATTGACAACAGTTTTAGATAGCAGGAGACGCCTAGCCTGCTCTGCCTCTGCTAGCTTATTTCTGGCTTCTTCCATCTCTTCTTTGGCTTGGGTGAAGAGAGCATCTTATTGCTCTTTTTGCTTCTTCAGGAACTCAGCTACATTCTCAAGGGCTGTTGCACGCTTTCTTTCAGCCTTTACTAATGCCACGAGGACACGAACAACTGACGACTCCACCTGGCTTGTGTGTAATCCAGCATCATCTGGGAATTTGCACCTTGTGTCTAATCCAGCATCATTTGGGAACTGGCACCTTGTGTGTAATCCAGCCTCATTTTGGAAACATGATCTCGAGGTTGACCATACTTCCCTCCTCGCAGGAACTGCATCCTGACATGAAGTTACTTCTTTTTTAGATCAATACTCAGAGAAACCTAGATCCATTTAGTAGAAGCCAGATAAACAGAACTCAGAGAAGTGAATTCAAAAGGAAAAGAAATATAAAAACAGACTACACGGTGAGAACACCCACTTCCTACATCAAGTTAAAAACGAAAGCATTAGGACGATTAAGACTCTTCTTATTACACATCAAAGAACACCACGCTTAAGAGAAACAGAAACTACAACATATACACATCGAAGAACACGAGGCTAAACGACAGTAATTGAAAGGGTGTTACTTACCAAAGCTCGTTTTACAGGTTCGGTGCAGCTCCTCTTTAACTTGCCACGCTCCTTGAAAATGTCCCGAATATCCCGTGTTTGGTCTTCATTGCTCCTCTGCATGTTCACACTCGTGGTTTCAAAATCTCAACATGGCAAGAAAAATACTACTAGTAATACTCGCACATCTTGTGGGCAACATTAAAGCACTCGTCTGCGATGTTAGAGCATCTCCAACAGAATCGCAACGCGCGGCGCTTTAAAAAAGCGTTTACAGTGCTGAGATCGAGAAGTAGATACTAGAGAGTAGAGGATAGTTCTCAGCATAGATAGATACAAAAAAGATAATTCAACTACTCCTCGTCGTCAGACTACTCCTCAGTGATGTCCTCCTCCGACGTCTGACTATAGGCGTGAAGATACCGATCGTCGTCGGATTCCTAGGGCGACGCTGCTCCTAGCCTCATGTTGAATTGAGCGTCCGCTTTTCGCCTACACTTGTCCTCGCGATAGGCGCCTCGCTCCGCCCTCCTCTTATCCCTCTCCGCCCTCCTCTGCGCATAGAACTCACGCTCGTTGATGATGTTCTGCCAGAAGTGTTGGCTCCACAGCGCAATGGCTTCCTCGTCCATCTCGGCGATGCTGAGACGGTGCTCCTGCCTTCGGTTGTCGCGACGATCCTCGTCGGTGCTAAGCCGCGGCAGAGGCGCGAGCTCCTGCGCCCGCTCCCACGTCGGCACGTTGGGGAAGTTCAATGTTCTATGAGGCCACCGGAGGCGCCACATCGCCGCGTCGTACGCGCGGGCGGCCTCGGTGGCGGTGTCGAAATTGCCGAGACCGAGGTGCATCCCGCGGAACCGGATCTCGGCGGAGAAGCCGCCGGAGGGGCGCGCGCAGACGCCGCGGTATCCCCAAGTTTCCCGTCAACACGGCGGCATGGTGGCGCGGCGGCGGCGACGCGAAAAAGAGCGGGGAGAGAGCGGTGGCGAGGCACAGAGCGGTGGCAAGGCACGGAGCGGTGGATTTTATAAAGCGTGCCGGACGCCGCGCGCCAAAACTAGCGCACGCCCGACCGCTTTTTCCCCCGCGCGCGCGATCCTTTCCCGAGGTCTCTGCTATCTCTACTCTCTTCTCTACGGTTATATTTATTTTATATTTTATATTTAATACTTATCTCTACTTCCTTTACTATCTACTCTTTTTGCTCTATACTTTTTTTCTTGCAATATAGGCCGTCTGATTTATATCTGACAGATAGGAAGGAAACAAATGGGAATTTTGCAAAAAGATACCCATACCCCTCTCCAAATTTGCAAATAAGGCCTTCCCTTGTTCATCCTTTTCTCCCACAAGATAAACAACTCATACAAATGCATCTCGATGCGTGCAACGCATGGGCATCTTGCTAGTTCTAAAAACCTTTCCATCATTTGCCACACTACTGGTTGCAGATGAAAAACCTACCCAAGCACAGCGCGATACAGGAGCGACGCACAATTACAAGCTGATATTCTGTTGGACAATGGAGGCTATAACCAATTACTTTTACGGGAACAATAGCACCCAGGAAAATTGAAGGGTAGGTATGAACAAAATTGGAACTGCACATGTACTGCTAAGTGATTCAATACACACATTACCAATCGAGGAGGAGAACGATGGTCGCGGCGGCCTCTATGAGTCATGGTCGGCAACGGGAGTCAGTTCATTGTCCACGACGGTGGTACTTCTGCGCTTGGCGTTGGCTTCCGGGAAGCAGATCCGAGACCGTGGAAGACGATGCCGGGGAAGAGGCTCCGTCTTCGACAACGACGGTGGACCGGCCCCAGTGCGGCGTACGAGGTCGTCGATGAGGCAGATGCGCCGCGGTGGACGAGTGCGCCGATGTAAAGGGGAGGAGCACGAAGGCTGCGGTGCCGTGGAGAAGTCTATTTTGCGGTGGGGATAGAAAATGGGGAGTATTCAGGTGTACTACTCTGGGTGCCGGGGTGGGGCTGGCTGGGTAGTGCGAACCTGAAGTTACAAAAACAGCCCCCTACCAAGCGTCGTACGTAGGCCTGTTCCGAAGGCTATGATGGTAACTTCCCACTGCTCAAATCAGGGTCGCGGGAGATTTTCCCGCCGACCTCAAAATTTTGTGACACTGGACTCCCCGTGTGGCGTGTTGAGTGATTCGGCTAAGCAACTAGCGAGTAGTAGTAGTAAACTCTGCATATTAGGTTTGACCGAAGTCAAACTTCCTAAAGTTTGACCAAGTTTATATAAAAATATAAACATTTACAATAAAAAATATGTATGATGTGGAAGTACATTCAATAATGAATCTAATGGTATTTATTTGTTATTGTATATGTTAATATTTTTTGTTATAAGCTTTCTGAGAGTTTACAAAACTTGACTTTGACCAATGCTAATACGCGGACTTAAATAAAAACGGAGGGAGTACACATTTGTTTTCTTAGTTTGTAGTGAACTAATCATTTGTTGAAATTGTGAAATAAATATATTAGGCTATTGACTTCGAATGTAATGGTCTATACAATTCAATAGTTACAATCATCGTCGAATCCCAAGATGTATACAAGATCTATAGTACTTCACAACATGCTCAAACTCACATAATCCCAGTCAAATGAGAATCTAAATGCATTTCATAATTATTACTTTGTAGGATGCAACAAAAACAACCAAAACTCTAGATCAACCATTATAGAAGCAACATTTTGACATATCCCATTGTGTGAATGAAACGTGCAGAGAGAGCTTTTGAAGATGGAGCACATAGGGCGGGAAAGATTGTATGTATGTGGACAAGAGAGTAGGAGACAAACCTAACGAGACACACAGAGAGAGATAGAGATAGATAGAGAGAGAGAGAGAGAGAGAGAGAGAGAGAGAGAGAGGAAGAAGTTAGGTCTGTGAGAAAGATGGAGACATGTAATATACGTGATTCTGTATATGTGGAAGGAGAAGAGACAACATGTTTGATGAGAGAGCTGGAAAAACATGGACGAGAGGGGAAGGATCTCATGGGTTGAGGGATTGACAATTTTGTGCGGGGGAGAGAGGGATTGGTAATTTTGTGCAAGAGAGAGAGGGTGGGGGGGGGAGGAGTCAGTCAGCCGTCGTCACATCACCCTGCTTCCAAATGACCCCGCATTCTCTAGCGCGGTGTGGTCGCCGTCTTTGATCTGCTCGATGCCCTCTTTGAAGATTGAGGTGTTGTGCATGTTGGGGGTGCAAAGAAGCACAAGCGAGAGTGGTCACCGTATAACCTTGGATGAGGATGAATTGTGTGCTCGGGGGAGTGTGTGTGTGTGTTGTGCTGCGTGTGTGTGTGTGTGTGTGTGTCAGATATTGAGCGAAAACAAACCTAAGGAGAGAAATGCGTATTCATGAAGAGATTGCGCGGGCCTTGAGGTGGGCAGGGGCCGAGTGAGGGTGTCAAAATGTGCGCGTTGATGCATATGTTGCATGCGATCGTGCGAGGGACGGACGAATTGAGAGAGATGGTTGTTGTGTTACGGATGCTCCTCTCTCTCTCTCCCCCTCTCTCTCTCACACACACACACACACACAAGTAAACTAGAAGACCGTTCTCTCATTTATACACAATGTATCGGCATCTGTCTATGTCTCACTCATGCATGATCATTTGCACATTCACACCTCTCTATGTCTGTATCACACGCACACCGTCTCCACATTGCCCTTCCGCCACAACACACATATGGACACATACACACGTTCTCTCTCAGTCACACACACAAAATAAGTATTAAAAAAACTAGGGCGCACCTAAAACGTCCAAATCCAAATAAAAACAAACTGGAGCTAAATTCAAATATATGGAAATATTGCAGCGTCAAGAACTTTCCCAGGAAAAAAAAGTTGAGTAATATTCGAGGATTGTTTTCACACACACAAAAAGGTTCAGTGGATGTCCTTCGAGCGCGACACGGTGACGCACCGTTCGATCGACCGTGCGGTCGCGGTTCACGCGCTTGCACAGGATTCCATATCGTGGCTGTGGTACTAACTTCAAAAAAAAAAGCGTTGCCTAAGTCTAATGTTTACGTGTACTAGTACGGTTTTCTTTTAAGTTTGACCAACCTCATATAAAACTAAACTAAGCTCCCATACGCACACTCATCAATATGCCACCGCCGCCATTGCGCATGCCGGCGCCCGCCTGCTCCGGCCAACAATTTCTCGCCCATCACCGCCGTGTCGCCGCCATCCCTGTGCCATGAAGCCGAAGGCTCGCCCGCTCACGTTGTCTGCAGTCTCGCCTCGCCATGCCGCCGCGCTACCAAGCACGCGAGCAGCTGGTGGAGCCGTGTCTATGAACACAGCATACAAAGAGTAGGACGAGCGTGTGCTCCAGCACGCCGGCGAGGAGGAACTAGCGTGTCATTGTCGTCTCCGCCCGCGCGGAGGAGGCGCGCATGGTGGCTGTCGCGGCGGAAGCCGGTCGCGCGCGTGTCGAGCCCGCAAACCGGGTGCGGACGCGGAATCTACCTTCGAGACCTTGAATGCCACGTGGATCCTGCAATCTGAAGGAGCAATTTGGGTGAGTCAACTCATGTGAGCCGTTTGATGCAACATGGATGGCTAGAAGGGCTTCTTCCACCTCTTCTGCCGTCTTCTTCCTTTGCTCCGTCGAACTTCTTTCACAAATCGACTGACCCAAATTATACTACTAGTATGAACGTATTAAGTACAGTGGGAACACGAAGGTACGAGCAGTAGTACCAACTGCAAGAAGAACAATAGTAAGACATAGTACTAGTACTACTCTACGTACTAAACAGTTCAAATAACGAGAAAGAACATAAACATAGTTCTGCTGGGGCCTCAGCACAACACACCCTTGAAAATAAACTAAGCTACTAGTCAGCTTGACACTGCAGTAGAACCAGCATGAGCGACGGCACTGCCACCTACTCGGAGTCCGAGTCCACGTCCTCAGCTTCGTTCTCGTCCCTCTTCCTCTTCCTCTTCGCCGACGCTTCTTTGCTTGAATCGGACACTGGGCTCTGCTTCTTCATCCAACCCATGTAGATATTTAAACAAAGGTAGGCATCCATTGCTGCGTATAGGATGTGATCTTCATCTAATGTCTTCGACTCCCATGCATGATGAAACTCGTGATGAGGTTTCTTCAGTTTAGCGTACGAAGGATCAATCATGGCTGCTGCGAGGGTTAGAATTGAAGGTTGAGAGGAGGACACCAGGCTTGCCTTCTGGAGATCGAAGGGCTGGCCTACAACGAGACCTATCCGACGCAGGACTTCTTTGTCGTTCTTAAAGCCTACAGTAACGAATTTCACTCTTTTGTCCTTGAGGAAGTTCTTAAAATCCTAGCACTCAACGTCGGCATGGCATATGTGGTAGACCAAGAAAATGTTATGTACGCAAACCTGGATCACGGCGGGCTTCTTCCTCTCTTCGTCCTTTAGATCCTTCTCTCGTCCTAGGACTGTGGTGTACTCAACATCTAGCCCAGCGACCCACTCATCGGCTAAACTGTTGAACATGCGTAGGAAGCGAGCAAGCCATGCTTTCACCGTCGCGGATCCACGTGTGTAGATGACGATGAACTGGTCGCTGGTGATGGATCTAACCTGGTACTCAGCGGCGACCATGGAGATTTGGGAGGCCATGGATTTTGGAGGAGGGTTAGGAGAAGTTGAACTGTTGTACCCCGCAAAAACTGGGAGCGAACTAATGTGAAAGGACGGGACGACTAGGAGCGAACTGTTGTGAGGTAGAAGACGGGGACGAGCAGGGTGTGCGAACAGCATGGGGTTGCTGGCTTGCCCGGTGGATAAACGGCTGCAAGCCCCCAAAGAGTTCTCGAGAACTATGCGGGACCCACTAGATGTCATGTCTACTAGACCCATATCGTAGGCCTGACGGTATAGCTTCTGCCTGTTCGCACGCCATGTCGGCGCGTGGATGTAACTTCACTTAATTCCATCAATTGTCGCGCCTCCCACGACCTTCGCCTCCCTCGTGCGGTCACGCCCTTTGAGACTTCGACCGGCTAAAAATGAGCAATTTTTTTGCCTACTCCGCATGCATGATACTCCCTCTGGTCCTTTTTACTCCCGTCAACCGTTTGCAAAGGGTTTAACCAAATATATTTTTTGAACACCACCTTATATTAATTAACCAACCACACCAGTACACTCATTCGATACAATATTCACCACATAGGGCGGTACGTTATTTACAAGAATACCATCTAATCTATTGTCAAAGCTATACTTAGCGATTAAGTGTGCCACCTTATTGGCCGAACGGCTAATCTTTGACAATTGAAGATTGTTGATCAACTTCGAGATGCTCAACGCTTTCATCTTCAGGTCACGCATAGCAGACCTGTCATAGTCCCCCGATGCAAGAGACGCTACCACAAAAGCGCAATCAGTCTCTAAAAGTACAGGATTACGAAGAGAAATACCTATGTAGAGACCGGCAATGCAAGCCCTAAGCTCCGCTTCCTCCACGCTTTGACAGGCATCAATGAAATCCCATGACCAAATTTATAATAAAAATATCAATATCTACAATACTGATTATAAGGACTATAAGAACTACGTTTTATAATGAGTGTAAAAATATTGATTTGACATTGTGAATGTTGATACTCCCTCCGTCTAGGTGAGTAAGTCATCTTAGGCTGTGCACCATGACCAAGGAGGAGGGGAAAACGAGAGACATTAATGTTTATTTGCTAATTAAATAGTATTGCATGCAATTAACTAACCACTTCATGTCATGTTTGATAGTCTCAGGTCATTAAAAGCATGCACACCCTCATCTCTTATTGGTTGATATGTCAAGAAACAAGAAACGAGGTAGAAGTTAATGCACTGTGCCTACATGTTTTGGGATTATTTGGTTTTCGTAAGATGACTTACACACCTAGCTATTAGAGTACCACTACCTCCCTTCTAGTTTAAAGGGCTCGACTCAAAAATTTCACCTACTCTTAGCAAGATAGTAGAGGCGGTGGAATAGTTTTTGAAGTCTGCAAAAGTACTCAACTAATGCTGTCGTTCTTCACAAAAAAATTTGTTTACCAATGCATGCATGAACACTAGTTAGTCTGACCCCCTCTCTTCTTTAATTATTTGCCACATTAGCATGTTCGCTATTCCCGTGTACCAGCTAAGATACCACCATGATGTCCAGCCTTGATCATCGCATGCAATAATTTAGTGCACCTTGAAATATGAAAATGTGTGGGGCGTGTATGTTTTTAATGACTTGAGACTATACCTAGCCCGGCATGCAAGATGACTTATTATGCACCGCTCCCCATACCTGCAGGAAGCCCGTTCGTCTCCAAATCTTTTCCTCTCCATGTGTGGAAACAATATGCCTGCCAAACTCTCCTTCTCCCTCTGGCGGTCCCACCACTCCACCCCGTGTGAAAAAATCTGCAAGCATGACTCTCCTCCCCCCACGCTCGTCCAATCCATTGTGACCAGCAATATTTCCACCCCTTCGCTCCCTCGTAATTTACTCCAACAAATATGCCCACATAGCTTTTACTTAACTTCAGGGGCATTGGGTCACTGACATACGGGACCAACAGTGTACTGGCCCACATGTCAGTGACGCAACTGGACCTGCAGTTAAGTCAGTGCAGCTCAGTCCATATCTTACATAGGTGTGCCATTGCTTGCTATAAATACTGCGCCTACCACGATATCGCTATCTCCTCCCCCTCACGTTCACGTTCATCACTATCTCCTCCCCTCCCTCTCACGTCGACCACCATGGCATCTCCCCTCCCAAGCCCTAGGAGCCCCTCGCTGCACCGCGTGGACGGTCACACGTCGCCTTTCCGTTCCTCGCCGCCACTAGTCGAGGAGGACGCGTCGGTGTTCCGCTCCTCGCCGCTACGCGGCGCGTCGCCATTCCGTTCCTCGCCGTCACTAGTCGAGGAGGACGCGTCGGCGTTCCGCTCCTCGCCGCGACACGACACGTCACCATTCTATTCCTCGCCGCCACAAGTCGAGGAGGATGTGTCGGTGTTCCGCTCCTTGCCGCGACGCGTCGAGGTGGACGCGTCGGCGTTCTCAATTTCGCCGGCACGTGCGTCGGAGGACGCGTCGGCTCCCCGCTACAAGGAGAACGCCGCGCCGCCCGCCGAGCCCCCCAGCCTTGAGGAGCTTTGGAAAGAAATGTATGTCGCCTTGTGGGAGGCTTTGCCTCCAGCAGAGCGCGCCAAAATAGAGGCGGAGAAGAAGGCCGAGGAAGAGAAGCGCACCGTGCATCAAGCTTTCTGGGAGATCTATGTCGCGTCCGAGAGAGTCAAGCAATTGGTTCTTTGGCAGAAGGCTCATGCGAGGGCCGTGAGGGTGGCGGAGGACGCCCGTGCCGACGCGCTGAGTGCAGTTGGGCCCAAGCGCCTCATCTATGCTTGGCGGTACATGGACCGGGTGCACGCTTCCAGCCAGGAGGAGTACCTGTTGGCGCCGGATCACCACACCGGTGAGATCGCGATCGCCCGCCGGCAAGCCGCCAATCATCACCTCGCGAGTTGCGAGGCCGAGGAAGAAGCGTTGTGTCGGCGCGCTGGGAAACGGCCGCGCACCAGGGCACTCGTGGCGCGCCGCAAGCGCTCCTGCGAGCGTCGTGGCTTTTAGGAGGAGTATAATTTTTGTTTCGTAAGGCGATCTCATTAGTTTTGGGACACAAATGATAAATCCCGAACGTTCAGGGATTTTTAGCGTCCTTAATTAAGTATGTAAAAGGGAAAGTTTGGAAACATTGTGTATTATTACTCATTTTGCAAGTACATGCATATAGCACAAACTTTACTATATACTATCAGACTACACGTCTCTCTCGATATATGCTTGCAGGCTGTGCTACTCCCTCCGTCCAGGTCAATAAGTCATCTTTGGTTGTGCACGGTGACCAAGAAGGAGGGAAGACTTGTACACCTAGACGGAGGGAGTACTACTATTACTTATGTACGTGCAAATGCATGTTTGAACATTACGATGCGGTTTTTGTAAAAGTGGAAAAACATCACTAGTCAAGCTTGTGAAACGATTCAATGCAAAACAAATGCAAAAATGCTCGTTTGATTGTTTACTTTTAGCTTCCTTCTCTGTGGTTATTTCTCTTTGCACCGTGACCAAGGAGGAGGAGAAAATGAGAAATGTTAATGTTTATTTGCTAATTTATAGTATTGCATGCAATGAACTAACCACTGCATGTCGTGTTTGATATCTCAAGTCATTAAAGCATGCACACTCTTTATCTCTTATTGGTTGATATGTCAAGAAACAAGAAACAAGGTAGAAGTTAATGCACCGCGCCTAAGTGTTTTCAGATTATTTGGTTTTCGTAAGATGACTTACACACCTAGATGCACCGCGCCTAAGTGTTTTGAGTAACATTTTATCAGTTAAATATTTGGTCAAAATTTAGCACAAATTACAATGGTGAGGAATAAACCAGGACGGAGTAGTAGTTTAGAAGCCCAAATAAATGAGTGAGCCGCCTTATTGTTACTCTCCACTATGACTAGTCTTGTGGGAAAAGCTGGGGAAGCCGCCAAAAGAACTGGCCCTAGGAGTAGTAGCTAGGGATCGAGCGTGGGAGATGAACCGGAGAAAGTAAATGCAGAGAGATGAAATGCAAAAAAGGCGGAGGAATGTGATGGTTGCTTGTCCGTTTATTTTACCAGGCCATTTATTACTGGGAGTGGTTGGGTTTTGTGATATGACGGCTTTACTGCCGCGCCACGAGCAGGGTGAGAGGTGAGACTCCCATGCAGCGCCGCCCTCTACAGTTGTACTACATCGGTCGTGGTTTATTAGTCCCCCATTGAATTTGACTGAAGATTTAACTCACAAAATGTTAGTGCATGTCAACAAAAACTATATCGTTGGATTCGTATTTGAACATAGTTTTGAATGATATAATTTTAGGTGACATGCATCAGTATTCATTGTACTATATATAATGTTAGTTCAATTTTTGGTCGTACTAATCTATAGTAGTAAGGTGCCCGTGCGTTGCACCGAAGAGTGAAATGCATTGATCTGGGAGTTGTTTATTTTGACAAAGGATGTGGGGGTCATCTCATGTGTAACGGGTATTGATAGGTTTCTTCGGATATTAACTCATCTCTAGAGCTCACAAACATCCGGTTGAAATAGATAAAAAGGTATATTTTGCAAACAAAAGCGTTCAACTGTTCAACCTACATCCAATACTTGTGAAGAAATAACACTTATTGTGCTTTGCAAGAAATGATCTTTAAGAATTAGTTTTTGATTATCGATTGTTATACATGTTGGCTACAGATGACATGGCACTTTCTTATAGTCAACAGTTGGCTATACTATTAAGTAATATTAACCATGCCCTTATGCACCTAGACGGAGGGATTAAATCAGGATGACTTGCAAGGGGGCAGAGGAGATGTAAGAAATGGTTCATCGTAAGTCTTTCACCAGTACTGTAGTAAAAATTCATACATGGAAGATTCTAGACTAAACCATAAACGGATACACTTTTATTCATGCGCGATACTCCAATAGAGCAAGATCCTGCATGGAAGTCTCCACATGCTTAGACAGCGGATTACATTGAGCGAAGACTAATGATCAACATTTAACTTGATAATGCATATTTTTTTAGAAGAACAGGGAGGCTCCTCCCCGGTTCCATTATCAAATGAAACCCAAAGTGTCTTACATCAACTCACTGAGAGGAGCAGTTCAAAGGAAGGACTGCGGTGAAAGCCACTCAAGTTTAACGACAAGCTTACAGAATCAAAAGCGGCAAAGACACGGGCCATAAGCGCCCACACACACACTACATGTTTTGTAAGTGCACTTGATAATGTGTATGTCCAAGTGAACCTCCTTGGACTCCCCGTGCACCGAGTCGGTGGGTAAAGGATAGAATGGATGCCATGGGTTTTCCAAGTCCACATTGGCGGGATAGTCCCAGCTCCTCAGATTCCAAGTCTGTCCGATGAGGCCGGTTTCGCCGCCCACGTGACCCGGAGGGGTAGTAACATTAACCTTGCACCCGTACATCTGCCTCGTGTCAGTGTCAGCATCAGCGGCGACGCCCCTGACGCATGCTACAAACACGGGGCGGCGGCCTGCGCGGGCCTCGCTAGTGCTCATGATCAAGAGGAAGACGCTGCCGTCCTCCTCCGAGACTAGCAGGCGGCGATGATCCTCCAACGACTCTGGCATGGTGAACCGATAGCACGTGTCGTACTTGATGTTCTCCACCAAGGGCCAGCAGTGACCGCTGCACGCATCCGTGAGGTGATGCACCATGTCCGCCGGCGAGCCACAAAATGGCATCGGGCACTCATAGCAGTGGACGAAGGGCTCCTTGGAGGCATCAACCAGGACGTCCATGAAATGGGATCGGCTGTAGGGGACGTTGCGCCAGTCTCTATCTCTACAAGTACTTTTTTTATAACAAATCAAATAGTGCCGCGCCGTCCGCTGCACGCCCGGCTGAACACGCCTCCTCGCCTCCATCATCACCAACTGAGTCTATTATAGGAGTAGGAGTAGAGAAAAACCGAGTTGGTGATGATGGTGTGCCGTGCAATGCACGGGCATCTTGCTATTTTTTTGCATATAAGTCCAAACACCACGTAGACACGGTCTTTGAGCACGGTTCGTAGTCGTTCCACGATTGGGCATCGAAGTTTGTAACTATTTTAGATTAGAATATACTACTCCTCCGGTGCTAGTAGTAGAGCAGAGTCCTACTCTACTACTCTACTCTAGCAAGCTAGGGCATAGTACTGTAGTAGGTACTGTAGGGAGTACCAGTACTGTGATCAAGTTGTCTGGCATCAATATGACCCTACACTGCTGGTATGTGTCTCGTAAGTCAAGCGGCGTGCTGTAGTCATCATCACCTGTCCACTTCCTGCAGCACATATTCGCTTCTCCATCTTTGTCCGCACATAATCTCGTGCAAGCTTCCATCTCCGCTAAGGCGCCTCCCCCCTCGTCCGAAACCCAAGTACTAACAATGGCAGAACCGAGCAGCGTTCGCCGAAAGAGTGGCTGGAATTCGCTCCCCACAGAGGTAATCAAGCTCATTGTTTTGCGTGTGGAAAATCTCAGTACCATGCCGCTCGCCGCGTGCTCGTCGGGGCTGTACCATTTACTCAAAGCCCTCAGGCCGGAGCTTTTTAAGCCAGCTCCTTGCTTGCTGATGCCGCCTGATCTTCAGAAACGGCGTGTCACGCAGCATAACGATCATAGGGTGGCGAGCATCAACCCCCTTCACTGCGATCCGATCCCCGTCAGCCTCAGCTACATTAATGGTATGTACTGGGTCGGCATGAACACGTCTTGGATGGTGCTCGTCGACGGTCGCGGCAGCTGGATGCTCGTGGAGGTCTACACCCGGCGATTGATCCCCCTTCCTTCGATTAACACTGCACTGCTTTGGCACCGCGGCCCAGAATACTCGGAATCTTATAGTATCCAACATTATACCAAGTTTGATTTGCTCAAGGTTGTAATCTTCCAAGTGCCCACAAGATCTGGGAATTATAAAGATTTCAGGCTAATTGCATTCTTCAACCGCGATCTCGCCTATCTGACAGGTCACTGCGGTAAGTGGATAAATCTGCACGTCCATCACAGGATCATACATCCTCCGTGGTTCTCTGATGCCATTGAACACAAGGGCTTCATTTACGCTGTCGACTCCTTCTATGGCTGGACGTATTGCTGGCCTACTCCAATCATCGCTACAAACGGCTGTTACAGCAGTATGTTACTTTCCTATGATATCATAATGGCTTGCTTATATTACTGTCAACATTTACTGAAAAAATATTCATGCTCATAACATGTTGTTCTTAAGATTGACTAAATCAAGAGCCCTTTTTTATTTGACTCCAACTTGATATGATGTTGTAGGCCGCCTGGTGTCCCTACCCTTCCTAATCCCAGAACCTTTCAAAGAAAAGCGCCATGGCAGTTGCAGGTGGTTCCTGGCTCGATCAGATGACAGCGAAAGATTGATGATCGTTCGCACGTACCGGACGTGTTGTTTTGCGGAATACAATCACAGTCACTGCAAGGTCTTTGAGCAGGATCCCAGCTTCTCTGGGCCTTCAGGAATTTTTGACTGGAGGCTGGTAAGTAGCCTTGGCACACGCTCTCTATTTGTCGGACTGAATTATCCGATTAACCAGGAGATAACCGACGGCAAGGATCATGATGGCAGCGCGGTTTCGTTCATCAGGCAAAACTGTGTGTACACAACGTACCATGCGTCTCTGCATGCACCATACCCTGATATGTGCTGCCATGCTCTACAGCCCAAAGTAGGAGAGAGGGTCGCAAGTATCAGACTTCGACCTGCTGGCTGGAGTTTCTCCCGTCAGGCACCCATTTGGTTCAAGACGTCAGCCAATCTCCACAGCTTAATAAATAGTAACGTCTAACTGAGCCAGTTAGTTAGATGAGTACACTTGGTGTAGTAGGATCTTTATTTAGTTTGATGCATACACTTGTTCTTTTTTGGTAGCCCTTTTGTAATGATGGCCGATGTTTGGTTTGGAAGAGAGAGCTGCGTCTTCACTCTTCTGGCCTGCTTACTGCTTCTGTTGCACCCCCAGCCCTGGTTGTTGCTGCTGTTGTTTTCAATGTACAATCAGTAGTATATTTCGTCTGTTGGTTGAATATAAATGTGTTGTTAGAACGACAAACACAATGTTTTGGAAGTTGTTGTACGGTTCGATCCTTTAGTGCCCCGTACCGTACGTAGCTCATACCATTTTTCGTACGGAACACATTTTTCACTTGTTGATAACATGCAGCCCACCGATGAAGGCCCAATAGAGAAGCACATAATTAACTGGAAGGGACGCTCTCACATGAATCCGGCCCAGGTACATGCTCATGGTCCCCTAAACATAAATAAGTAAATAAATAAATAAAGCTAAATGCTCATGCACCAGTTCTTTGGGAAAATAGGTAGCCCAGTATTTCTTTTTGAAGAATACCCAAGCTAGGCCTATTTGTTTTCTCCGAATTACTGGGCTGCAAATCTTTCAAGACGAGCAAATGGGATATTAGTTTTTTTTGAATTTTGTTCTTCACTGATATCTTATACGTATTTCATTGGATTTAACATGACATAGTACTAACTTATTTTTAAATTTGTTTTAGTATGGATATTAATTTTTGGATTAAGAATATTTCGTTCCCCAGCAAAAATTTCCCACATATTTAGTTAATTTTTTGACCCTGGTACTGACCAGAAAATGGCCGGCAATTCTAAAAATGGAAAACAGGCTGCAATAAATTCCATACGAATTATAAAATGAGTAAAAAATACAAAAATAATAGCAAATGGGCTGTACACGCCACAGATTTCGAGGCTGACTTGTTTACGCAAGGCTTTGTCAGTGAACACACGATTCTAGCCGCCGTGCTTCTTCAATCTCTGATCTTCCTGCTCCAGCCGCCTAAACTAGCACCGGCGGGACTGCCTGCTCCCTCCTCTTGTGGCCCGCTGTGATGCCGCGCAGGCTTCCCTGGCCCACCCTACTCCCTCCGCTGGCCTGGCTGCATGCAATCAACTGCCTCCTTATTACGCGAAAAAATGATTCCTCCCACTGACATCTGGGGCGCACCGGTTGGGAGGCTGACCCGTGGGCCTACTACGTTGACGCGTACGCAGGGCTTGTCAACTTAGTCAACAAACGATTCTAGCAGCAGTAACCATTGGATTTGAATCGAACGGTCCTGCTGCTTCTTCAATAGCTGCTCTTCTTGCACCAGCCGCCCAAACCAGTGCCGGGAAGACCGCCTTCTCCTGCCTCCAGTGGCCAGCTGTGCTGCCGTTGAGGCCTCATCGCCCCCTACTACTCCCACCGCTCGCCAGGCCCTGCGGCGATGGTAGCCTCACATCGTAGCCGAACTAGTGAACCCTGGTACTCCTCTCCATGTGGGCATCCACTACCGCGTCTTCCCCGGCTCCACGTCGTCCCCTTCCTAGGCCTCGCCGTTGTCCACCGCCTTGGTGCTCTCGGCGCGGCGTAGTCAATGTGGTTAACAACATTCCATCGGGAGAGTACTGTACGTGTAGAGGCTGACAGCTGGGTCCACGGCCACAGCCCAGTTTTTTTGTGATTTGCCAAGTAAGTCGCTTTGTCATGCCTGTTGGGCTGGAAATCTTTCAAGACGAGGAGAGCTTTCATTTGGCTGGCTGAGAAAATGGCCCATCAGTAATGAGAAATGGGTTGTACATTTTTAAAACACATCAAACCGGCAGTTAGTTTCAAATATCTTTTTTTTTTCATTCCGAGATTTTAAATTACATTAATTTTTATGCGTGGAGAATTTGTTGGATTTTATGTTGATATACATTTATTTTTAAAATCAGTTTGAATGTGAGTCGAAATTTCGGGATTAAAAACAGTTCGGACCGCACCAAAATATGCAAAATTTCGTATAAGTTTTTAACCGTGGCCACAATATGGGCTGTAATGCTAACAAAAAGAATATGGGCTCCAAAAAAACCTTAAGAATTAGCAAATGGGCTGTAAATTATTAAAAATAATGACAGATGGGCTGTATGATGTTTTCCACAGATTTGAGGCTTTCCTAAAACAAAGGTTGACGCACAAGCAGTTACTGTTGGATGGCCATCCAACGGCCGTCGTGCTTCTTCAATCTCTGCTCTTCCTGCTCCAGCCGCTCAAACAAGCGCCGGCGGGACTGCCTGCTCCCTCCTCCCCGCGGCCGGCTTTGACAGCTCAGAGCCACCAGTTATATCTTCGTACGCAAGGAAGTGCCTCCTTATTACGCACAAAAAAAAATGAATACTCCCCCTGTTAGCTGGGACCCAGTATAGTGGCAGGCTGACTTGTGGGCCTACTAAGTTGACCGGGCCGGAGGGCTTTGTCAACTTAGTCAATATGCACGATTCTAGCTCTAGTGACTGTACGATGTCCATCCAACGGCCGTAGTGCTTCTTCAACCTCTGGTCTTCTTACTCCAGCCGCCCAAACCAGCGCCGGTCGTGCCTCGTGCTCCTGCCTCCCGTGGCAGGCTGCGATGCGGCGGAGGCATCACCACCTCCTACTACTCCTACTGCTGGCCAAGCCATCCCTCTACTCACCCACACCCCCTATTATTCTGCGGCGATGGCAGCCTCACACCGTATCGAACCAGTGAACCCGCGTACTCCTCTACACGTGGGCATCCACTATCGCGTCTTCCCCAGCTCCGTGTCGTCCCCTTCCTAGGCCTCGCCGTCGTCCACCACCCTGGTGCTCTCGGCACGGCGTGGTCAACATGGTCAAGGAACGGCTTCCATCGGACGTGGACTGTACGTGGAGAGGCTGACAGCTGGGTCCACGGCCGCAGCAAGGAAGTGCCTCCTTATTACGCGCAAAATAATTATTCCTCCACCTGACAACGGGGACCCACCGGATGGGCCACCATATTTAGAAAAAAAACCTTTCCCCCCTGACTGCTGGGACCCACCAGCTACACCTTCGTACGCAAGGAAGTGTGTCTGGGCAAAAAAAAAATGATTCGCCCCCTGACTGCTGGGACCCACCAGCTACATCTTCGCACGCAAGGAAGTGCGTCCGGGCAAAAAA
>NC_041381.1:505818514-505819314 GCF_002162155.2 Triticum dicoccoides | reverse complement strand
AAAAAAAACGATTCGCCCCCCTGACTGCTGGGACCCACCAGCTACATCTTCGCATGCAAAGGAAGTGCGTCTGGGCAAAAAAATGATTCACCCCTCTGACTGCTGGGACCCACCAGCTACATTTTCACACGCAAGGAACTGCCTGACAATCGGGACCCACCTGGTCGAAGCGTACGTAGCGTTGTCATTCTGGTCGCGAACTTGTACGTACATATATACTGGTCGATGTAGAGGCGCGCACTTGTTGTAGTAGAGGCACGTACGTGTTGTAGTAGAGGCGTGCACGTAGCATGTACACGTACGTACAGCGGCCAAGATGCAAGAAAGAAAATATGGCCACGTATGTGTACATACGGGCGGGGTCTCGAACGCCTAGTCGTGCCTACGTACGGCGAGGGCTCGTGTTCATGGGGAGGCAACGGAATGCTCGTGTTCATGGGGAGGCAACGGAATGCGTCGTGTTCATGGGGAGGCAACAGAATGCGTCGTGTTCATGGGGAGGCAACGGAATGCGTCGTGTTCATCGGGAGGCAATGGAACACGTCGGAGCCAACCGGCTTGGACAGAACAGGCGATGGGAACGAGGCCTGGCGTACCGCAGAACGGAGGAAACGGACCTCCTACGGTCGAAACGGGGGTCCTGTTGATCGGGAGGGGTGTGGCGTACGGCAAAACAGACGAAACGGACCTCCTATGGTCGAAACGGGGGTCCTGTTGATCGGGAGGGGTGTGGCGTACCGCAAAATGGACGAAACGGACTTGTGTTGGAGCGCTATTGTCGAAACAGGGGTCCTGTTCAT
>NC_041381.1:505799935-505818248 GCF_002162155.2 Triticum dicoccoides | reverse complement strand
GTGTGGCGTACCGCAAAATGGGACTCCACAGGATACTGTTCATCTCCACCGTCGACCTCCTCCATCCTCCATGGGCTACCGTCGACCTCCTTCAGCCTCCACGGGCTCCTATTCATCCAGCATCCACCGCGCGCTACTCCACCGGCTACTGTTCAACCACCCCTCCACGGGCACCCCTCCACCGTCTACTATTCATCCAGCCCTCCACACCATGGGGTCCTCTTCAACCACCCCTCCATCGTCTACTATTCATCCAGCCCTCCACACCACGGGTTCCTGTTCATCCAGAGGCAATGCCACCGCTCACTGTTCATCCACCCCCCCGTAACGCTCACTATTCATCCCAAAGGCAGCATCGACCGGCTTCAGTTAGCAGCAGTAGCGAAGGAATCGCTCCATCGGGTTCAGTTAACAGCCATCGATTGATCGCTCGGGTTCAGTAACGCGTAGCCCGCAGTGCAATCGCTCGGGTTCAGTTAGAGCCCAATGCCTCGCTCGGCTTCAGTTAGAGCCAATGCCTCGCACACACGCGCGTACGTACGAGAGAAACGTGCATCGCTCCGCCCCCGACCTCCCACCGTAACCGGCAACTCCCCGACATTTTTCTCCCCCTTGCTTCTACCACGGTTTTTTCCGTCATGGACGGCCCAAATAATGTCATGCAGCTGCGTCTCCGGCCCGCCCAGGACGAAAAGCCCATTTTCTGTCATGATTTTTTGTCATAGAAGTAGGAGCCCACCACATCTATGATGATACCGGGTTTTGTCACAATTATCATCATAGAAGTGTCACATGTATGATTGAAAAAATTTCGTTCGGCCCAAACTGTCACGGATGTGTCTTTTTTTTTGGTAGTGTGAAGATGCTGCCTCAACACAGTGTCAACTAGCCGAGGGTCGTATAGTGCTTAGCCCGACAACACAGGTGAAGGGGTTAAGGAAGGTCTGGAAGGTCAGCCCAATAAAAGAGAGAGGAAGAGACCGCCGAAGAGAGGCTTTGTTGCCGCCAAAGTTGCCAAAGCTTCTAGCAGCCGACCGACCGATTTTGCAGACCGTGTACCGGTCAAAGGTGCAAGGTTCTTCCATGTCGCGGGCAAGCCGATCCTACCACCGAAACCGCTAGAGGGCACATCAGGGGATCTCAGGAGACTGCACGACCATGTGTTGTTGACTGAGAAAAGCCTTCTAGCCTCGAAGGATCCAGGATATCCGCTATACGCGGTTCGTGTGCCTAAGGGGAAGGGCTATGTCGACACACTATATGCAGAGATGTTCTACCTGCAGTTTGATTACATCTTTGAGATGTTGCTCACAAGGCAGCTCGATTTTACAATCGTCTGCCTTTTTGCGCTACATATGAACTCTGTCATCACGAGAGAACAAATCTCACAAATTTGTGTGTCGGATCCATACTACATGCACGAGTTCTTCTTAAGTCTCGGTGACTTTGAGCATAAAACTTCTAGGGAGTACATAGAAGACTTCATGATAAGGAATAAGGACAAGGAAACAATCCTCCTACCTTATCATCTAATGTAAGTTAGTGCCAGACAACCCTTTCGTACATTTCAATCATTCCTTCTCGCTCATATGGAGAATAATTTGAGGTGTTTTTCGCAGCAATGGGCACGCCATCCTTATATCGTTTTTTCCCGCGAGTCTCCCACGTCATGTATTTCAACCCTTCCAGAAACTATGAGAAGAAGGACTACACCCACATAATGAATATTCTAGATGATGCTCTACACGACATCAGCATGAGGGGTGGCCACCTCGAGATCAGGAAACAAAGGATCTGCAAGCCGGGTTTGTCGCATAAAACTAACTTTTGCGGCATCCATCAACCAACATCAACTAGGAACAATGGATTCTACCTCCTCCATCTCATGATGGAGTTCAAAAGGGATCGCCAACAGCTCCGCAAGACAACCAAAAACGATGATCATATCCGCAAATCGGCAGAATCCCAAGGAGAATAATCGGCATCGGACTATAAACTCATAGGTGACTTCTTTTGCATCCAAAGGTGCATTGCAACAACCATCATGAAAGAATTCATCGAAGAGAAGGGGATGTTCCACCACAGCCCTATATCGCGCACTGACGTCCAAACTCGCATAGGCCTACAATGTCAGGACCTCACGCCATTCAAGAAGCAAGGATGTATCCTCGATGATGTGGATGGATGGAACTTATAGTAATGATTGATGATGCCAATGATGATCTGGCGGTTGAACTCCTACTTTATGTAGCGAAGAAACTTTGTGATGTCAGTGTTGCCTGCCGAACTTGCGTAACGCTATTTTGTTAGTTTGAGTACAATGACCTGCATACCTCTAGTTAGTTAGTTTGGGTACGATGGACCTGTGTTGATTAATTATGTTTACTATATGTTGCATCTATTTGCTAACACCCTTTCTTTTGTGTTGCTCAATTATATTATGTTGCATATTTTTGTTGATTCCCTTGATGAAGATACATCTCTAATAGGTACATAGATCCTTGATGGTGAAGAAGTGCTAGGTCGTGTACATAGGGAAGGTTCCGGGAGTGTACGGCGAGTGGCCCGAGTGTCAGGCTCAAGTGGAGCGGTTCTCGGGCGCCAGCCATAAAGGGTTCGATAGCAGACTGATACGTCCATTTTTCATCATGCTTTTATATCGATATTTATTGCATTAAGGGCTGTTATTACACATTATAACACAATACTTATGTCTTTTATCTATTATTTTACAAGGTTTACATGAAGAGGGAGAATGCCGACAGCTGGAATTCTGGGCTGGAAAATGAGCAAATATTAGAGGCCTATTCTGCACAACTCCAAAAGTCCTGAAACTTCATGGAGAGTCGCTTTGGAATTAATAAAAAAATATTGGGCGAAGAAAGCACCAGAGGGGCCCACCTACCATCTACAAGGGTGGAGGGCGCACCCCCTGCCTTGTGGGCCACCTGGCAGGCCCCCGATGCCCATATTCTCTTATATAGTGTGTTTCGACCTAGAAAAGTAATAAGGAAGCTTTCGGGATGAAGCGCCACCATCTCGAGGCGAAACCTGGGTAGAACCAATCTAGGGCTCCGGCGGGAGGAGGGAATCGAAGCCATCGTCATCACCAACGATTCTCTCATCGAGAGGGGGTCAATCTCCATCAACATCTTCACCGGCACCATTTCCTCTCAAACCCTAGTTCATCTCTTGTATCTGATCTCTGTCTCAAAACCTCAGATTGGTACCTGTGGGTTGCTAGTAGTGTTGATTACTCCTTGTAGTTGATGCTAGTTGGTTTATTCGGTGGCAGATCATATGTTCAGAACCTTAATGATAATTAATACTCCTTTGATTGTGAACATGAATATGCTTTGTGATTAGTTACTTTTGTTCCTGAGGACATGGGAAAGTCTTGTTATAAATAATCATGTGAAAATTTGGTTTTCGTTCGATATTTCGATGAGATGTATGTTGTCTTTCCTCTAGTGGTGTTATGTGAACGTCGACTACATGACACTTCACCATGATTTGGGCCTAGGGGAAGGCATTGGGAAGTAATAAGTAGATGATGGGTTGCTAGAGTGACAGAAGCTTAAACCCTAGTTTATGTGTTGCTTCGTAAGGGGTTGATTTGGATCCATATGTTTCTTCTTTAGTGGTTGTGAATACTTGTGAGAGGGGTTAATCATAAGTGGGAGGTTTGTCCAAGGAAGGGCATCACCCAAGCACCGGTCCACCCACATATCAAATTATCAAAGTAATGAACGCGAATCATATGAGCATGATGAAAACTAGCTTGACAGTAATTCCCACGTGTCCTCGGGAGCACTTTGCTTTGTATAAGAGTTCGTTCAGGCTTGTCCTTTGCTAAAAAAAGGATTGGGCCACCTTGCTGCACCTCTTTACTTTTTTTACTTGTTACCTATTACGAATTACCTTATCACAGAACTATCTGTTACCGATAATTTCAGTACTTGCAGATAATACCTTGCTAAAAACCTCTTGTGATTTCCTTCCGCTCGTCGTTGGGTTCGACTCTTACTTATCGAAAGGACTATGATAGATCCCCTATACTTGTGGGTCATCAAGATTCTTTTTTGGCGCTGTTTCCGGGGAGTGAAGAGCCTTTGGTGAGTGGAATTTGGTAAGGAAACATTTATATAGTGTGCTGAAATCTACTATCACTTGTTACTATGGAAAATAATCCTTTGAGGGTCTTGTTTGGGGTATCTTCACCTCGACCGGTAGAGCAAAGAGTTGCTCCTCAACCTACTGCGCCTACTAGAAATTTATTATGAAATTCCTTCGGGTATGATAGAGAAACTGCTAGCTAATCCTTATGCAGGAGATGGAACATTACATCCTGATATGCACCTAATCTATGTGGATGATGTTTGTGGATTATTTAAGCTTGCAGGTTTGCCCGAGGATATTGTCAAGAAGAAGGTCTTCCCTTTATCTTTTAAAGGAAAGGCCTTGACATGGTATAGGCTATGTGATGATATCGGATCATGGAACTACAACCGATTGAAATTGGAATTTCATCAGAAGTTTTATCCTATGCATCTGGTTCATCGGGATCCGAATTATATATATAATTTTTGGCCTCATGAAGGAGAAAGTATCACTCAATGTTGGGGGAGGCTTAAGTCAATGTTACATTCATGCCCCAATCATGAGCTTTCGAGAGAAATTATTATTCAGAATATTTATGTTCAGCTTTCTCATAATGATCGGTCCATGCTCGATACTTCTTGTACTGGTTCTTTTATGAAGAAGGATATTGAATTCGAATGGGATTTATTGGAAAGGATTAAACGCAACTCTGAAGATTGGTAAATCGAGAAGTTAAGGAGTCAGGTGTAAACCTTAAGTTTGAATGTGTTAAATCTTTTATGGATACCGATGCTTTTCGTAATTTTAGCACTAAATATGGACTTGACTCTAAGATAGTAGCTTCTTTCTGTGAATCTTTTGCTACTCATGTTGATCTCCCTAAGGAGAAGTGGTTTAAATATCCTCCTCCCATTGAAGTTAAAGTAGTAGAACCTATTAAAGTTGAAGAAGAAACTATTACCTATAATGTTGATCCTATTGCTCCCACTACTTATATTGAGAAACCACCTTTCCCTGTTAGGATAAAGGAACATGCTAAAGCTTCAATTGTGGTTCGTAAGAGTTATACTAGAACACCTACACGCCCTGAACAAATTAAAGTTGAACCTAGTATTTCTATGGTTAAAGATCTCTTGGTCGATAATATTGATGGGCATGTTATTTATTTCTGTGATGAAGCTACTAGGATTGCTAAACCCGATACTAAAGATAAACATAGACGTGTTGTTGGCAAGCCTGTTGTTTCTGTTAAAATAGGAGATCATTGTTATCATGGCTTATGTGATGTGGGTGCTAGTGTGAGTGCAATACCTTATACCTTATACCAAGAAATTATGAATGATATTGCACCTGCTGAAATAGAAGATATTGATGTTACTATTAAGTTAGCCAATAGAGATACTATATCACCGATTGGGATTGTTAGAGATGTTGAAGTCTTGTGTGGGAAAATAAAATGCCCTACTGATTTTCTTGTTCTTGGTTCCCCACAAGATGATTTTTGTCCCATTATATTTGGTAGACCTTTCTTGAACACGGTTAATGCTAAGATAGACTATGAGAAAGATAATGTTACTGTCGGTTTAGGTGATATGTCTCATGATTTTAATTTCTCTAAATTTCATCGACAACCCCATAATAAAGAATTTCCTAGTAAGGATGAAATTATTAGTCTTGCTTCTATTGTCATGCCTCCTACTGCTCCTTTATAACAATATTTGCTAGACCATGAAAATGATATGTTTATGAATGAAAGAAAGGAATTAGATGAAATATTCTTTAATCAAGGGCCTATTTTGAAACACAATTTGCCTGTTGAAATCCTTGGGGATCCTCCTCCACCCAAGGGTGATCCCGTGTTTGAGCTTAAACAATTACGTGATACTTTCAAATATGCTTATCTTGATGAAAAGAAGATATATCTTGTTATCATTAGTGCTAACCTTTTAGAGCATGAAGAAAAGAAATTATTGAAAACTCTGAAGAAGAACCGTGCCGCTATTGGATATACTCTGGATGATCTTAAGGGCATTAGTCCCACTCTATGCTAGCACAAAATTAATTTGGAGCCTGATGCTAAACTAGTTGTTGATCATCAACGACGGTTAAATCCTAAGATGAAAGAAGTGGTAAGAAATGAAATACTGAAGCTTCCAGAGGCAGTTATAATTTATCCTACTGCTGATAGTAGGTGGGTAAGTCCCATTCATTTTGTCCCTAAGAAGGGACGTATTATTATTGTTCCTAATGATGAGAATGAATTGATTCCGCAAAGAATTAATACAGGTTATAGAATGGTAATTGATTTCTCAAATTAAACAAAGCTACTAGAAAAGATCATTACCCTGTACCTTTTATTGATAAAATGCTAGAAAGACTATCCAAACATAAACATTTTTGCTTTCTAGATGGTTATTCTGGTTTCTCTCAAATACCTGTGTCAAACGATGATCATGAAAATACCACTTTTACTTGCCCTTTTGGTACTTTTGCTTATAGACGTATGCCTTTTGGTTTATGCAATGCACCTGCTACCTTTCAAAGATGTATGGCTGCTATATTCTCTGACTTTTGTGAAAAGATTGTTGAGGTTTTTATGGATGATTTCTCCGTTTACGGAACTTCTTTTGATGATGCTTAAGCAACCTTGATCGAGTTTTTCAGAGATGTGAAGAAACTAATCTTGACTTGAAATGGGAGAAGTGTCACTTTATGGTTAATGAAACTATTGTCTTGGGGCATAAAATTTCTGAAAGATGTATTGAAGTTGATAAAGCTAAAGTAGATGCTATTGAAAAGATGTCTTGTCCTAAATATATCAAAGGTATAAGAAGTTTCCTTGGTCATGCTGGTTTCTATTGGAGGTTTATTAAAGACTTCTCTAAAATTTCTAGGCCTCTCACTAATCTCTTACAAAAAGATGTTCCTTTTGTTTTTATGTTGATTGTGTAGAAGCATTTGAAATACTTAAGACGGCCTTGATCTTTGCTCCTATTGTTCAGCCACCTGATTGGAATTTACTCTTTGAAATTATGTGTGATGCTAGTGATTATACTATTGGTGTCGTTCTAGGATAAAGAGTTGATAAGAAATTAAATGTTATTCATTATGCTAGTAAAACTCTAGACAGTGCCCGGAGAAATTATGCTACTGCTAAAAAAGAATTTTTAGTGGTTGTATTTGCTTGTGATAAGTTCAGATCTTATATTGTTGATTCCAAAGTAGCTGTTCACACTGATCATGCTGCTATTAAATATATTATGGAAAAGAAGGATGATAAACCTAGACTTATTAGATGGGTTCTCTTGATGCAATAATTTGATTTGCATATTATTGATAGAAAGGGAGCTGAGAACCCCGTTGTAGACAACTTGTCTAGGTTAGAAAATGTTCTTGGTGACCCACTGCCTATTGATGATAGTTTTCCCGATGAGCAATTAGGTGTCATAAATACTTCTCATAATACTCCATGGTATGCCGATTATGCTAATTACATTGTTGCTAAGTTTATACCACCCAGTTTCACATACCAACAAAAGAAAAAGCTTTTCTATGATTTAAGACATTACTTCTGGGATGACCCACACCTTTATAAAGAAGGAGTAGATGGTGTTATTAGACGTTGTGTGCCTGAGCATGAACAGGAACAAATCCTATGCAAGTGACACTCCGAGTCTTACGGAGGACACCATGCTGGAGATAGAATTGCACACAAGGTATTGCAATCCAGTTTTTATTGGCCTACTCTCTTCAAGGATGCTCATAAATTTGTCTTGTCTTGTGATGACTGCCAGAGAATTGTTAATATTAGTAGACGCTAGGAATGCCTATGAACTATTCCCTTGTTATTGAACCATTTGATGTTTGGGGCTTTGACTATATGGGACCTTCTCCTTCCTCCAATGGGTATACACATATTTTAGTTATTGTTGATTATGTTACTAAGTGGGTAGAAGCAATTCCAACTAGTAGTGCTGATCATAATACCTCTATTAAAATGGTTAAAGAAGTTATTTTTCTGAGGTTTGGAGTCCCTAGATATTTAATGATGGATGGTGGTTCACATTTCATTCATGGTGCTTTCCGCAAATTGCTTGCTAAATATGATGTTAACCATATAATTGCATCTCCATATCATCCTCGGTTTAGTGGTCAAGTAGAATTGAGCAATAGAGAGATTAAATTGATTTTGCAAAAGACCGTTAATAGATCTAGAAAGAATTGGTCTAAGAAACTTGATGATGCATTATGGGCTTATAGAACTGCTTATAAAAGCCCTATGGGTATGTCTCCATGTAAAATGGTTTATGGAAAGGCTTGTCACTTGCCTCTTGAACTAGAACATAAAGCTTATTGGGAAATCAAAGAGCTCAACTATGATTTCAAACTTGCCGATGAGAAGAGTTTATTTAACATTAGCTCACTTGATGAATGGATAACGCAAGCCTATGAGAATGGCAAGTTGTTTAAAGAAAAAGTTAAAAGATGGCATGACAAAAGGATACAAAAGCGCGAGTTTAATGTTGGTGATCATGTTTTGCTATACAACTCTTGTATTAGATTTTTTGTAGGAAAGCTTCTCTCTAAATGGGAAGGTCCTTACATTATCGAGGAGGTCTATCATTCCAGTGCCAAAATCAACAACACCGAAGGCACAAACCCGAAGGTGTTAAACGGTCAAAGAATCAAACATTATATCTCAAGTACTCCCATAAATGTTGAGACAATATAATTAATACCATAACAGCAGTGGAGTACATAAGGGATACTTTCCAGAACGTTTCAGACTCCAAAAAGGAACATGTGGTATGGTAAGTAAACCGACTCTAAAACTGTCCTAATAGCAATTTATCTCCCTTTTGGAATATTAAAAAAATAGGAAAATTAAAAGTAGTCCAAAAGAGACACGAGGAGACAACAAGGGTGGAGGGCACACCCTACCCCTGGGCGCGCCACCTGCCTTGTGGCCACCTCGTGTGCCCTCTAGACTCTGTTTTCTTGCGCAATACTTCTGTTGGTCAGTAAAAATTCATTATATAATCTCCTGAAGGTTTTGACCACGGTACCACGACAAAATCCTCCATTCTTGTTTCAAGTTGTTTTTTTGACAGATTTAGATCACCATTACGTCTCCAAGCACCCCCAAGGACAAGTTTTTCAAAAAGGTCATCAACCCTTACCTCGCAGAGGTGCTACAACACCGTCAAACCATTGAGACATGTGAGGGGGTGCTGCACATCCGCGATGTTGAGGGGCCGAAGAAGACCGGAAGCATGGAGACTTGACTCAAAGCAATGGAGCAGCAAGTTTTCAAGTGCCAAGGGATGGTGGAACATGGACTCAACACCAATCACATGATGATCGCGGAGTTCACCAACAACCACAAGCTGGATGCCAGGAACATCAGGGAGGCCATCTTCAAGCTTCATGAGAAAATCGAGCATCTCCAAGCCCAGATCTATGACATGCAAAACCAAAACAGTGAGTATGAATATAGATTGAAGAGGATGAGTTTGGCTGCAGATTTGAGGATCCAGGAGACTCGTTCATATTTCTATGATGGTGAGCCTATGCCTTGGAAGATGGATGACAAGCCCACTACATCAACAATTCCATCATCACCACCTCCGAAGAAAGAGACATAAATACATGGGTATGGGCACTCCCCTTGGCAACTGGCAAGCTTGGGGGAGGTGCCCCGGTATCGTACCACCATCACACCTTTACTTTTTTCGTTTTCCTTAGTTTGATCCTTTTGGTTATATTTGATCTAGTAGAGTAAAAATTTACTATGATCTAGCTTTGAGTTTTGTTTTGAGATCTATCTATGTAATCAAGTCTGTGAGCTATATAATAAAGATTAGTTTTGAGTTGAGGGCTTTGCTTTCTTGCTATGATCTTGAGGGAATAAAATAATTGGAAGAACAAAAAGAAATAAAAAGATCATATGTTCAACGTATGGAGAGTAATGACTTCACATATAAAGAGTATGATGAATAAAAGTTGTTGAGAGTTGACAAGCATAGTTTTGGTCACTGTTGCAATTAATAGGAAGTAATAAAGAAAGATAGGTTTTACATATAAATATACTATCTTGGACATCTTTTTTAATTGTGAGCACACATTAAAATATGACATGCTAAAAAGTTGATGTTGGACAAGGAAGACAACATAATGGGTTATGTTTTCTTATATCTGAATAGAAGTTATATTGTCATGGATCCTCCAACATGTTGAGCTTGCTTTTCCCTATTATGCTAGCAAAATCCTTTGCACCAAGTAGAGATACTATTTGTGCATCCAAACATCCCCTAACCCAGTTTTGCCATGAGTGTCCACCATACCTACATATGGATTGAGTAAGATCCTTCAAGTAAGTTGTCATCGGTGCAATCAATAAAAAATGCTCTAATATGTATGATCTATTAGTGTGAAGAAAATAAGCTTTGTACGAACTTGTGATATGGAAGAAATAAAAGCGACAGACTGCATAATAAAGTTCTTTATCACAAGCGGCAATATAAAGTGACATTCTTTTGCATTAAGATTTTTTGCATCCAACCATAAAAGCGCATGACAACCTCTGCTTCCCTCTGCGAAGGGCCTATCTTTTACTTTTATCTTCTACCATTATACAAGAGTCAAGGCGATCTTCACCTTTCCTTTTTACACTTCTTTTTATTTTGGCAAGCACTATGTGTTGGAGAGATGCAGATATATATATACCCCCTCGGATGTAGGTTATCATAAAGTATTATTGTTGACATTACCCTTGAGGTAAAAGGTTGGGAGGCGAAACTATAATACCCTATCTTTCTCTGTGTCTGACTGAAACTTTGAACTCATAAGTATCGTGTGGGTGTTGGTTATTGTAAAAGACAAAATGATAGTTGAGTATGTGGACTTGCTGAAATGCTCTTAAATTCACTCTTTCCGATGTTATGATAAATTGCAATTGCTTAAATGGCTGAGATCATAGTTTGTTATTCGTCAATAATGCTTATGATTCATACTTTACTTTGTGAATGAATTTTTACTTTAGCATACGGAATTATATGATATTATATGTTGCCGTTCTAAAGATGATCATGATGCCCTCATGTCCGTATTTTATTTTATCGACACCTCTATCTCTAAACATGTGGACATATTTTTCGATATCGGCTTTCGCTTGAGGACAAGCAAGGTCTAAGCTTGCGGGAGCTGATACGTCCATTTTGCATCATGCTTTTATATCGACATTTATTGCATTATGGCTGTTATTACACATTATAGCACAATGCTTATGTCTTTTCTCTCTTATTTTACAAGGTTTACATAAAGAGGGAGAATGCCAGCAGCTGGAATTCTAGGCTAGAAAAGGAGCAAATATAAGAGACCTATTCTGCACAACTCCAAAAGTCCTGAAACTTCACGTAGAGTCATTTTGGAATTAATAAAAAATATTGGGCGGAGAAAGCACCAGCACTACAAAAAAATACACTTCCGTGATGATATGTGTTTGTCAAAGTAGGTCGCATTTTTTGTCATGCATGTACATCCATGACGATTTTATGACAAAATCAAGATAGTCATACCTGTGCTGTCGTAGAAGTGTTCCATGACATTACCAAAATTATCATCACGGAAGTGTCCACTTCCATGACGATAAATCACGTGTCATAGAAGTGCTTTCGTCAAGGATGATCGACACGTGGCATCCACCATAACGGAACGCCGTTAAGCTATCGGGTCGGGTTTTGGATCCGATAACCCGTTAACAGCCCCGACCAATGGGGATTTTCCACGTGTAAAATCATCATTGGCTGGAAGAAACACGTGTCGGCTCATCATTGGGACAGATGTCATCCACTCATTGGACATAAGGCGCCTATGATACGTTGACACGTGGCACGGCCCAATAGAGGCCCATTCCTGTGAAAAGGCCGGCCTGTTCGCATATAGCCCATTTACAACCCTCTAACCCAAGGCCCGGTATGCCCTATCCGAATTAGGCCCAATAGTGTCATCTGGGCCATCCAATATGATTCCAGCCCGTTTTCACTTCTGGCCCATGTATGTCCCATGACGTCTTTCGGCCCATATGAGGCCCTTTGTAACTCTTGGCCCATTAACGACCCGTGGTGAAACTGGCCCGCAGTGAATAGTGTATCACTTTATACCCATTAACGACCCGTGGTGAAACTGGCCCGTAATGAATAGTGTATCACTTTATACCCATTAACATCCCGTTATTCCGTTGGGCCATTTCCAGCCCATGTTATATTTCGGCCTTCTCAGAGCCCATTTACTCTTGGGCTCATTTCCAGCATTTGCTTACATACAGCCCGTTACTGTCATTTTCTGCTTGTGGGCTAAATTCAGCCCGAGGTTACAGTCAGCCCATTTTGTGGCGCATTAATTTGTTGGGCCGTTTTCATAGTGTCATCAAATACGTCCGATTAACGACGACCCGTTATGGTCGGCCCATGAACAGAAGATTCCAACTCTAGCCCGTTTACGGCCATAATGTGGTCTGTTATTGGCCCATGTTTGGCCAAGCGATCATACGGCCCGTACAAGGCCCATTGATGATACGTCCCGTAGAAGGCCCATTGTGTCTACGACACATAGAAGGCCCATTGTTTCTACGGCCCGTAGGAGGGAAATGGTAACTACAGTAAATATGTAGCCCATGGTTATTGTGGCCTAGTTTTAAAAAATAGGTTATTGCGGCCACTAGCAAACCGCGGAAAAAAACTGCACTGACTACAAGCAAACAAATAAACAAGAAAATAAGGAAATAAATAAGCAAGCAACTTACGCTAGGTTATCACGGCTATTACACATATTACATCCACTGGGCATCAAAGTTCGCCACCAATGCAAATATAGGGAACACAACAGCATATGAACGCCGCAGCAAAACAAGTCTAGAACTGAAACCACTTCAGAAGAGCTCAAGAAACAATATCCTGGGTACCCATAATGCTGGCAAGATGCTTAGAAAGCTTATTAACTTTATCTTATTTGGCGCTTAAGTCCTCCAGCACTTGTTGTTGCACCAGAAAGTATGCATCTGAATTCTGCAGGGACTTCCTCAGTCCTTTGGCTTCCTGTCGCATAACATCTGATCGATGTCTTTCAACTTGAAGTTGAGACTCAAGAAGCCAAACTGATTCAGGCAACGAGTTCGAAGAGCTGGTGCCAGCAGTAGTAGCCAGTAACTTGAACACTACATCAAGACAGGACTTTGGGGTTGTCTCAGTGTCTTCAATATAGTTTTTATCAGCTTTCTTGGAGACCAACAGGGATGTCTCACTATCTTGAACCTTATCCGCATTACTTCCTTTAACATTGCATAACAGGGTACTCTTCTCCAATATTTTATCCATGTTTTAAAAGAGAAACAAACAAACACATCACAGGTTTACAATGTAGTATATGAAACTCATTTTGGTAAATCAGTTTAGTAGTAAGGTGGAAAGGATAACAACATGAAACAAACATATATCTATGTAGTATGGTCACTGTATGGTATATATCATTCTAGTTTATGTTGCCAAATCAAGATAGATACAGTTCGAATCATATCTATTTAAGACAAAGCAGCATAGACAGAATATAAGTGTGGGAAACTACACAACAATAACAACACTTGTAATGTGCATGGCATGAGAACATAACTGTTTATTCAATTGAAACTGAAATCAACATAGAGCAAGTTACAATAGCAAACAGCTAAACACGTTGAAGAAACATGTTTAAAACATACCTTTTGCGCCATTCGAGTTTCAATTGCATCCTTCAAATTTGAAATTAGTTGGTATGAGTAAATACAGTGATGCAAGAGCAAAGTAGTATGAACCATAGCTACGGAACCTGGCCTGAGAACAATTCTTCTTCTGCTTTAAGCGTTGACTTGGGGTTCGGAGTGGTGGTCCTCGTGCATTGGGCACTGTAGTTGCCTTACTAACTTCTCGTGTTTGGGTGCTCTATGGTGGAGACGGTGCTGTGTCAACGGGAACTGGGTGTCTATCTACTGGGGTTGGGGTTAGAAGGGGTGTAGCTGGTTCTCTGTCCAACTGGGTAAGGGTACAATCTGCATGAGTGTGGGTTATGTGTGGTGGGGCTGGTTCTTGTGCAAGTACAACCGTGGTTCTATCTGCATCGACAGGTAGCACGATCTTTTCTGAAGACCGTGTTTTTACTCCCATAGATACTGCCATCACTCCCTCCAATTGAAATGGCTGATAAACAAGAAAAGTAATTGAATGTACAAACATTGTAAGATAGACAGGTGCAATGGATAGTAGGGAAGAAAACAGGGCATGAAATAATTCACATTTATGTTGTCTAACCAAACAAAATAGCAGGACATAATTTCACATATATGATGGCTAATTAAACAGGATAGCATGACATAATTTCACATGTATGATGGCTAACTAAACATGATAGAATGACATACTTCAAAATATGATGACTATGTAAACAGGATGACATGATATAACTATACGATGTGTCTATTAAAGTGGTTGGCATGCCATAAATCACAAACATGCCGTCGATGGACACATGATGGCATGATATAATTCACGGATAGGATGACATAATTTGAAATATGATGACTATGTAAACAGGATGAGATGATATAACTATATTATGTCTTTAGAAAATGGGTTGGCATGCCATAATTCAGATACATGCTGTCTATGTAAACATCATGGCATGACATAATTCAAATATATGATTTATATACTAAGGAAGTGAGCAGAGGACAATCACATATATGATGTGTCAACTAAGGAGATGGCATTCAATATTGTGTATATGATGTAAAAACTAAGCATTGCAATACAACATATGCATGATATGAGTAATATAACCCTACCAAGTTTGAGCATACACCTCAGGGGGATAATAGGATTGGTCATCTGCCTCTTGATCCTCCTCTGAAAAGCTATTTGTAACCAGCAATATATCTGCTTCAACAGGTAGCATTGTTTTCTCTGAAGACCTTGTTTTCACTCCAGATTTCTCCATCACCAATTCAAATGGCTGATGCACAGGGAGAACAGTTGAATATACAAACATTGTCGACAAAAGCAATGAGAAATACAACAAAAGGACGGCATGATATAATTCACATATATGACGCTTGCCCTAACAGCATGGCATTGCATAATTCACATACATAATGCCTTGCAACAAGATAACATTGCATAATTCACATATATAATGTCTTGCAACAAGATAGCATTGCATAATTCACATATATGGTAATTAGACACTAAATAGGTGGCATTCACACAAAGCATGTCTAAACTAAGCAAATGACATAGCAATGCAAGATACCACATGCACGATATGAGCAACATAACCCTGCCAAGTTAGAGCATGCACCTCGGGGGGGGGGATATGACTGCTCATCTATCTCCGAATCCTCCTCTGAGGAGCTATCGGTAACCAGCAAGACATGCGTTTCGTCACATAGCATTGTCTGTTCTGAAGACCTTGTTTCCACTCCAGATTTTTCCATGACCGTGCCGAATGGCTGATGCACAGGAAGAGTAATTGAATGTACTAAAATTGTTGACAAATTTAACACGTAATAAAAAAATGATGCCATGATATAATTCACATATAAGATGACTGGCTAACCAGGGTGGCATTGCAAAATTCACATATATGATGCCTGGATAAACAAGATGGCATTACATGATTCACATATACGATAAAGAAACTAAATAGATGGCATTGACACAAAGCATGTCTAAACTAAGCAGATGACATCTTTAATGTATACAGTAAGCAATGCAAGGCACCATATGCATGATATTACCAACATCAGCATGCCAAGTTAGAGCGAAGACCTCATGGGGTAAATAGGAGTGGTCTTCTCCTTCTGAATCCCCCTCAGAATAGTTATCTTCCTCTTGATTACGATCTGAAATGGGTGGGGGGGGGGCTGCCTTTGCGCCCACCATGGAACGACGTCTGCATGAAATTTTATTGCCACGCAAGGCTCGTCTCTTTTGCTCTACATGATCAGTTCCATTGTGTACAATAACTGGCATGCATAGGAATTAAACATAGTGATATTATGTAAGGAGTGCATGCACAAATCCAGAGTGATGGTAGCAAACTGTGGATAGACCCAAAACCAATGATAGCAGGCAGATAATAGCTTTAGTTAAAAAATACAGATAATGGCTCCTTTAATGTTTGTTTGCACCCAACATGAAACTCATAGTAGACACCGGAGATTAAATAGATAGTAGACAGATAGTACTGATTGCTGCCCCAATATGTACCCCACAACCATTTAAATACTCAAGTTTTAGCATTAGTTTGGACCTGACTCGGAGTCTAATAGGTGAACACGATGATAATGTAGCATGTCATCATATTAAGCGACGCATAACGTAAGCAGACACGGAAGAGTGCAACCTCTCTCGTGGACACGTGTAGTCCTCAAGGTCATCTGCTTAGTTCATGATGGTAATGCAGTTGTCGTGGCTGCCGGCGGCGGGGAAGAAGATCTGAGGCGGCGAAAGACAGTCTGGAGAGCGGATCCCTGTTGTGGTGAACCCTTCCATCATTGGAGCAGCTGAGCTGGGGTGGAACACAGCGCCGCAGAAGAAGGACAAACCACACAAGGTTTCCTTTGACACATATCTGTAAAAGAAGTAATTGAGTAAGGGCTTGTTTGAATTTGAGGATTCCAACAATGCACAGATAGGAAATAGACTGGAATAGGATAGGAATGCACGTGGAAAACAGAGAATTTAAAAAACATAGGATTTCTGCCAATCTGGGTGTTTGATTCACAACAATTGGAAGATCACAGGATGCAAAAAAGCATGGTGAGATTAAGTCAAACCACAAGAAAATGTAGGGTTATAATGCTATTATGCCACTATCTCTTAGTCTTGTGCTTGATGAATAGGAATATGAAAAGGAGGACTAGTGGAAATTAGAATTCCTACGGTTTTTCTTTCAAGGAGACACTAAAGGAACAAATGCTACAGTTTTCCTTTGCTCAATTCCCTTGCACCAAATTCATGAAAAGTAGTACCATAGGAAACTTTCCAATTCCTATGTTTTTCATTCACTTTTCCTTTCAAGCACTGGAGATTCTAGTAGGAAGGCTTGAGCAAGGAAAATCCTACACTAAAAAAATGTTTTTGTGCTACTTCTATTACTTTGGACCCAGGCCACTGTCGTACTAGCTCAACTCCGAGGCCCATTGACAAATGCACAACTCAAATGCGCAGAGATAAATAATGATGGCATTCAAGAGAGTCCATCACGGATAGCTAAGTTGCCTGGTACCTCACTGCTTGTCATATAGTAGGATAACATAATTGTATTACCCGTTACTACGAGTGCTCAGTGGACAATATATATAACATGTAGAGTAAAAAAGAGATGCAACAAGTGTAAAACATCTTTGGCGAAGCCATGTCGATCTCAGCGTGATTGGTTTGGCTGGTGAGGATGCTTGGGCTGACTTGGATGTTGGAGGAGGGAAAGAAGATCTTAGGCATCTGGAGATGGAGCCTGAGGTACTACTCCGCTGTGATGGAGGGTTTCGTCGTTGGAGCAGCTCCGGTGAGTTGTACAACACCGAGGCTGAAGCAGGACAAGAGAGACAACGTTGACCTGAGTGGAATTCTAATAGCATCTCCAATACATGATGTAAAATACATAACCACAAAGTGCTAGATGTAAAATACATCAGCCGCTCATCTCTGAACTTAGCTGTCGAAACTGAATTTAACTGTCGAAACGGAACTTAACTGTCGAAACTGAACTTAACTGTCGAAACTGAATTTTGCTGTCGAAACTGAATTTTGCTGTTGAAACTGAACGCACTAGCAAGGTGAGGCTACACGTTGGTCGACTGACTTTTTCATCTCTGTTCAGTCAATTTTGCAGCCGTTGGATACGAAATCAAGGGCCTACGGTTCATCTTCAACCTCACCCCCCTGAGCCGCCAGCCACCATCGGCCAAACACCAGCCCCCCGCCGCCCGCGGCCGGTGATGCGCCGCCTCGCCTGCCCGGAAAACACTCCCCACCGCCAGTCCGCCACCGTCCCGGCCATCCCTCTAGCCCCCCCTCGTGCCGAGCTTTTTCTCCGGCGATCCCCACGCCATCGCCCCGCCAACGCCCCGCCACCGTCAGGGACCACCGCCCCCACCCTGAACCCTAAGATAGATAGTGGG